>NW_028261381.1:174551591-174704091 GCF_051295495.1 Thamnophis sirtalis | reverse complement strand
GGCAGCCCAGTCTCTTCTTGAAAACTTCCAGGGATGAAGCTCCCACAACTTCTGAAGGCAACTTCGAGTCATTAAGATGTTACGTTAATCAGATGGCCATGAAGCAAATCCCATTTCCCCTGTCGACTCTGCTCGTCAGAAGATCGCAAATAGAGATCACGTGATCCCCATTCATGGGGGAACTGTCATAAATACAAGCTGGTTGTCAAGGACTTGTGATCACACGATCTTGGGGACACCGTGATAGTTATAAATATGAGAATTGGTCATGTCGCATTTTTAGTGTCTGTCTATCTATCTATCTATCTATCTATCTATCTATCTATCTATCTATCTATCTATCTATCATCTCTCTCTCTCTCTTCTATCTATAATCATAAGTCGCATTTTTAGTGTCTTTGTAACTTCAAATGTTTGCTAAACAAGTGGTTATAAACCGAGGACTAACTGTATTATAAAGCCCATGTAATCTATATCTATCTATATCTATATCTATATCTATATCTATATCTATATCTATATCTATATCTATATCTATATCTATATCTATATCTATATCTATATCTATATCTATATCTATATCTATATATGTATGTGTCTGTCTGTCTGTCTGTCTGTCTGTCTGTCTGTCTATCTATCTATCTATCTATCTATCTATCTATCTATCTATCTATCTATCTATCTATCTATCATCTAAACATCTGTGTGTGTGTGTGTGTGTGTATGTTCCAGAATAACCCTGGAACACCTCAAGCAATTTCAACCAAACTTGGTACACAGATGACTTACTCTCTGGAAAAAAATACTGTGGGGGGTAAGACACCCGTAACACCCCTCGGGGTGTGTGTTCTGTTAAGATACAGCCTGTTGTGCCTTAAAACGGCTTCTACTGTACTGCTGTAAAAATGGCTTCCGTTGTACAGCGCAGTGGAGTTGCCATAGTAACGGCTTCACAGTACTCCACAAGGGGGATCCCTCTGCTAAGGGGTAAAATCCAACATTAGAAATTACATTTGTTCCGGACATTTCCCCCTATAAATAAATACCTGGGCATCATTGGGTTACCGGCTAGTACATTATATTATTTGAGTGGAGTGATATTTATACAGCATTGCCTAGAGATTACTAACACGCTAATGTGGAGATAACTTAAACCATTAGAGATAAAGAGAAGTCTACGTCAATATTGAGTAAGATTTCTAAGAGGTCAGTTGTTGATAAGCAGCAAACTGTTCTAAATTTTGTATCCAGTGTTAAATGCGGTATTAATAAACAGCATCAAAGCCCATCAAACGATCTGTTTTACAAGAAAGGTCTCTGTCGTAAGCTTCATATTTAATACCAAGATCTTCGTCTTATTTATCGTTTTTGTAGATATTATAGATTACATCAGTTGAATACGAAATAGATAAGCCCTGGGAATGGATAGATTTATCAAACATCTGCCTGAGAGATTAAGAGACAACGAAAGAAAAAGAAGTTCAGAAAATGCCCCAATTAGGAATCAGCGAAGCATCAAATAGTCAGTTTAGAACAGTTTTGGCCCTAAGAGCTAATGAGGAAATTAGATTTGGTGTGGATTTAAGAAAAACTTAATCAAGTTACGAAATCTCTATACTTTCCCCACTAGTTCCAGCCATTCCAGTTAGGCTGGGAGATAGGTAAATGGTTATGTAAATCTTGTCTCATGTTTTTGGCGGGACATCTGTCCCATCTTTTAGGACAATGTGTAAATGGACATCTCAAAGGAACCTTGGGTCACAGCAGCACTTCTCAACTTTTGCAATTCTAAGAGGGGTGGACTTCAACTCCCAGAATTCCCCAGCCAGCATGCTTTAAGATGGATGGACTTCGACTCCCAGAATTTCCCAGCCAGCATGCTTTAATATAGGTTTACCTCAACTCCCAGAATTCCCTGGCCAACATGCTTTAAGATGGAAGGACTTCAACTCCCAGAATTCCCCAGCCAGCATGCTTTAAGATGGATGGACTTCGACTCCCAGAATTTCCCAGCCAGCATGCTTTAATATAGGTTTACCTCAACTCCCAGAATTCCCTGGCCAACATGCTTTAGCATAGATGAATTTCAATTCCCAGAATTCCCTGGCCAGAATGCTTTAAAATGATGGACTTCAACTCCCAGAATTCCCCAGCCAGCATGCTTTAATATAGGTTTACTTCATCTCCCAGAATTCCCTGGCCAACATGCTTTAGGATAGGTGAATTTCAACTCCCAGAATTCCCTGGTCAACATGCTTTAAGATGGATGGACTTCAACTCCCAGAATTCCCCAGCCAGCATGCTTTAATATAGGTTTACTTCAACTCCCAGAATTCCCCAGCCAGCATGCTTTAAATATAGATTTACTTCAACTCCCAGAATTCCCTGGCCAACATGCTTTAAGATGGATGGACTTCGACTCCCAGAATTCCCCAGCCAGCATGCTTTAATATAGGTTTACTTCAACTCCCAGAATTCCCCAGCCAGCATGCTTTAAATATAGGTTTACCTCAACTCCCAGAATTCCCTGGCCAACATGCTTTAAGATGGAAGGACTTCAACTCCCAGAATTCCCCAGCCAGCATGCTTTAAGATGGATGGACTTCGACTCCCAGAATTTCCCAGCCAGCATGCTTTAATATAGGTTTACCTCAATTCCCAGAATTCCCTGGCCAACATGCTTTAGCATAGATGAATTTCAATTCCCAGAATTCCCTGGCCAGAATGCTTTAAAATGATGGACTTCAACTCCCAGAATTCCCCAGCCAGCATGCTTTAATATAGGTTTACTTCATCTCCCAGAATTCCCTGGCCAACATGCTTTAGGATAGGTGAATTTCAACTCCCAGAATTCCCTGGTCAACATGCTTTAAGATGGATGGACTTCAACTCCCAGAATTCCCCAGCCAGCATGCTTTAATATAGGTTTACTTCAACTCCCAGAATTCCCCAGCCAGCATGCTTTAATATAGGTTTACTTCATCTCCCAGAATTCCCTGGCCAACATGCTTTAGGATAGGTGAATTTCAACTCCCAGAATTCCCTGGTCAACATGCTTTAAGATGGATGGACTTCAACTCCCAGAATTCCCCAGCCAGCATGCTTTAATATAGGTTTACTTCAACTCCCAGAATTCCCCAGCCAGCATGCTTTAATATAGGTTTACTTCAACTCCCAGAATTCCCCAGCCAGCATGCTTTAAATATAGATTTACTTCAACTCCCAGAATTCCCTGGCCAACATGCTTTAAGATGGATGGACTTCGACTCCCAGAATTCCCCAGCCAGCATGCTTTAATATAGGTTTACTTCAACTCCCAGAATTCCCCAGCCAGCATGCTTTAAATATAGGTTTACTTCAACTCCCAGAATTCCCTGGCCAACATGCTTTAAGATGGAAGGACTTCGACTCCCAGAATTCCCCAGCCAGCATGCTTTAATATAGGTTTACTTCAACTCCCAGAATTCCCTGGCCAACATGCTTTAAGATGGGTGGACTTCAACTCCCAGAATTCTGGCTGAGGAATTCTGGGAGTTGAAATCTAAACATCGCAAAGTTGCCACGGTTGAGAAAGACTAGAGTCGAAAACACCAAGCAAAGGAAGAGGAGGTTAGGTTTCAAAAAAATCAGGAAGACGCCCCTTCTGATGCCCCTCAGGCGTGTTGTGCGTGTGAACAAGAAACCACCCCACTTTTGGGGGACACCTGAAGGAGCTTCACTCCTGGAGAGGTGCAGCATCCAGCGACAACTGTGTTAAAAGGCCAGTCAGTGTTACTCACATTTTGACCCCAGCTTGAACCGAAAAACTTAATAAGGCTGTGTGTCAGCTCCGGTTGCTAATCACATAAATCTTTTTGCTGCCTCAGCAGCCAGCCTGACACCACCACCACCACCCCCGACATTACAGGGGTTGAGGAAGAACAAGCCATCTCGCCAGAGGACAAAGTGCATTATCTCCAAAGACGGGAGGAATGAGGAAAAATGCGCAGTCATCAACAAGACTTTGTGCCCCAATCTTCATTGCAGCGAAACTGGGCTTAAAAGGCAGTTTAAAAGACATCCCAGCCTTTCAGGAACTTCTAAAAAGGAATTTCGGGCAGAAAAGTGAAGAAGCCATTATTAGGGAGGCCTTTGAAAGAGGGCTCTGGATGAAATGCGAGCCCCATTTACAGTGAAATCAGCTTTTGTATTGTCAGAGGGATAATTTAGGCTTTACACTCGTTGCCCAAAATTAGAAATGAAATCCAGGCAGCTGTGAGGAAAGGAGATATATTTATTCCCCAAAGCAAAAGGGGTTTTGCTTTGGGGAGGGGGGGAGCTGCAGAGAAATGGGGTACAGAGATGTTGTTTTATAGCGGAATTGTCCTGTGTGTGGAAGCACGCATGTGATGATTCTAGGGTGGCATGACTCAACTCCCAGAATCCCCCAATCAGCAGGCTTTAGGATGGGTGGACTTCAACTCCCAGAATCCCCCAATCAGCAGGCTTTAGGATGGGTGGACTTCAACTCCCAGAATCCCCCAATCAGAAGGCTTTAGGATGGGTGGACTTCAATTCCCAGAATCCCCCAATCAGCAGGCTTTAGGATGGGTGGACTTCAACTCCCAGAATCCCCCAATCAGCAGGCTTTAGGATGAGTGGACTTCAACTCCCAGAATTCCCCAGTCAGCAAGCTTTAGGATGGGTGGACTTCAACTCCCAGAATTCCCCAGTGAGCAAGCTTTAGAATGGGTGGACTTCAACTCCCAGAATCCCCCAGTCAGCAAGCTTTAGGATGGGTGGACTTCAACTCCCAGAATCCCCTAATCAGCAAGCTTTAGGATGGGTGGACTTCAACTCCCAGAATCCCCCAGTCAGCAAGCTTTAGAATGGGTGGACTTCAACTCCCAGAATCCCGCTGTCAGCAAGCTTTAGGATGGGTGGACTTCAGTGGTAGGACTCCGTTACTTTTGCAAGCAGTTCGCAAATGTGAGCATGCTCATGTGCGCATAAAGTCACGCATTATATCAGGGCGGGTGGGCAGAGCCTCCAGCACCCACCGCTACTGGTTCGCCTGAACCGGTAAGAACCAGCAGAATACCATCACTGCTGGACTTCAACTCCCAGAATTCCCCAGTCAGCATTATTTAAGATGGGTGGACTTCAACTCCCAGATTTCCCTAGTCAGCAGGCTTTAAGATGGATGGACTTCAACTCCCAGAATTCCCCAGTCAGCCTGCCTTAAGATAGATAGACTTCAACTCCCAGAATTCCCCAGTCAGCATTCTTTATGATGGATGGACTTCAACTCCCAGAATTCCCCAGTCAGCATCCTTTAAGATGGGTGGACTTCAACTCCCAAAATTCCCCAGTCAGCCTGCCTTAAGATAGATAGACTTCAACTCCCAGAATTCCCCATTCAGCAGGCTGGCTGAGGAATTCTGGGAGTTCCACCCATCCCTCCGTGGTTGGGAAGCAGGGCCTTCCTTCCAAACAAATGCTACTAATCAGATCTCTGGAGACGTAATCTCTGGATTAACTATTTGGGGTTCAAATGGCGAGATAGGGAAGGCGGACATCGAGTTGTAATTGGCTGGGCTTATTAAATTTGAAACTGTAATAAAATTTGAAGCGGAAAATCCATCCAGGGCCCTCTCTGATGCACTTCCTTTTAATAAATATTACTAATCGGAGCTCTGGAGACGTCTCCTTTGTATTAACTATTTCCAGTTCAGATTCCCACGGGGGAAATGTGGTTTACGGTTTACAAACTGCAATCCAGGCGTTGGGCTGGTAAAATCGATAAAAGTTTCTATCGCTTAATAAAATTTGCTAGCTGGAAAAACTGCTACATCACTTTTTCTGATTTTCTTTTTTCGGAAAGTACAGTTAGTCCTCGACTTATGACCATAAACGGGCCCAACATTTCGCTTGCTAAGCGAGACAGACGTTAAGTGAGTTTCCCCCTGTTTTGCGACCTCTCTCGCGACAGTTGCTAAGGGAATCATTTGCGGTTGTTAAGTTAATAACATGGCTGCTGAATTTATCTGTACCTGGCCTCATTAAGACTACAATTTGAGCCCCAAATATTTGTTACTAAGCGAGACAGTTGTTAAGCGAGAGTTGCCCTGTTTTACCACTTTTCCTTGCCACAGTTGTTAAGTGGCTCAATCTAGTTGTTAAGTTAGTAACACGTTTGTTAAGTGGATCTGGCTTCCCCAATGACTTTGCTAGTCAGAAGGTCGCAAAAATTATGTGACTCCCGACATTGCGACCGTCATAAAAATGCATCAGTTGCCAACACTCCAATTTTTTATCATGCGACCATGAGGAAGCTGCATGTGAAAATCAGTCATAAATCCCTTTTTTTGAGTGTCAATGTAAGTTGAAACAGTCACTAAATGAACTGTTGTCCAGGATTGTTTTATCTGTCAAAGCTGCAGAGGCAGCTTTGGGGTCAGATTAGATGACCTCCCAGATCCCTTCCAAAACCCTTTAAGGCCTTTCCTTCTATGAAATAATCATATTATTTCAAATAATCATACAGCATTATATATAGATAGTAACAAGAGAATTTCGCAGCCACTTCACAGCTCTCCATCTTTTCTAGATGGTCCTTACGGTTATAAAAATAGGAGCGTTGCAAGAATTTTAATTTCTGGCACATTGTAAAACACGCCCTGTTCCTGTTGGAGTGTCTCCCTGAACAAGTGTCAGCTGAAAAGGCAAGTGTGCTTGCATGCACTTGTGGTACTATGTTCTGGGTGAGTGCACATTTGATACAAGGGCATTGTTTGGGAAAACACACAAAGACACAGTTACACTCACGCATAAGAAAGGATATTTTGCATTTGTTGTACTCTTGATCATTTATTTATTTTTTTAAAAATCTTCACATATAGTTGGCATTATAGCACCCATTGGAGAGATAAACTGAAGGAAGGAAGGAAGGAAGGAAGGAAGGAAGGAAGGAAGGAAGGAAGGAAGGAAGGAAGAAGGGAGGGAGGGAGGGAGGAAAGGAGAGGCAGAAAGATAGAAAGAAAAAGACAGAAAACACAGAAAGAAATAGAGGAAGAAGGAAAAAGAGGAAGAGAGAGAGAAAGAAAGAGATGAGAGAAAAAGAAAACAGTAAAAAGAGAGAAAAAATAGAAAGATAGAGGAAAAGAGACAGAAAGAGAAAGAGAAAGAAGGAAAGAGAAAGATAAAGAGAAGAGAGAAAAAGAAATAGAGAAAGAGAAAGAAAACAAGAAAGGGAAAGAAAGAGAAAGATAGAGAAGACAGGGAAGGAAGGAAGGAAGGAAGGAAGGAAGGAAGAAAGAAAGAAAGAAAGAAAGAAAGAAAGAAAGAAAGAAAGAAAGAAAGAGAAATCACAATAATGTGGTCGTAGCTGCGAGAACTGGTTTGTACGTCACTTCTTCATCACCGTCATAACTTCTAATACAGTTAGTCCACTAGTGAGGCCAAAATTTCTGATGCTAAGCGAGACATTTGTTAAGTGAATTTTACCCCATTTTACAACTTTCTTTTGCCACCAATGTTAAGTGAATCTCTGCACTTCGTAAGTCAGTAATATGGTTGTGAAATGAATCTGGTTTTCCCATCGATTTTGTGGGTCATAAGTACGAATCAGTTGCCAAGTGTCTTTCATGTGCCCACAGGGATTCCTAAGGGTGAAAAACGGTGCCGAAGGGACACACACCATTACTGGGATGGCGATTCCTGCCTGAGCAGAGGGTTGGACTAGAGGACCTTCAAGATCTCTTCCATCTCTGTTATTCTGTAATTTTATTATTCTACTCTCCAAAGCACCTGAGGGCAGGACAAGAAGCAATGGGTGGAAACTAACCAAGGAGAGCAGCAACCTAGAACTAAGGAGAAATTTCCTGACAGTGAAAACAATTAATCGGTGGAACAACTTCACTCTAGAGGTTGTGAATGCTCCAACACTGGAAGATATTTTAAAGAAGATGTTGGATAACCATTTGTCTGAGTGGTGCAGGGTTTCCTGTCTAAGCAGGGGGTTGGACTAGAAGACCTCCAAGGTCCCTTCCAACTTCCATTCTATTCTCTCTTTCTCTTATCCTATCCTATCATTTTCTATTTTATACTATTTTAATTATTGGTGCCGGCCAGTTCCGTTAACAGACTGGGAAGAACGCGGACAAAAATCCATGAAAATGCGTAAAAGCTTCTAATTAAATTAAGCAAGAAATAAAATAAAACGAAAAATAAATAAAAAAACAAGACCCAGCAATAAACGGAATGATTAAATGCTCGAGACTAATTACCGCTTCAACCAACTACTTCGCTAAGGTGCGAGAAGAGAAGAGAGCCATAAAAATAAGAAAATATAAACGGCCAAAAATGCAGATCGAGTTGGCAAATTACATTCTGGGTTTCTAGTCAGGCTGAATAATCATCGTTTTTGTGAGGCTGACTTATTTCGAGCAGAAATTACGAGGGCTCTTGCGAAAGGCGGAAAAGGAGAACGTAGCATCTGGGTGAAAGATTAAATATTAAGGAGACAAAGAAAACGTCAGCCATTTAATGAACGCAACGTGGACGGTGAAAAAGAGAAGAAAAAAGATTTTTTTCCCCTCACTCAGACTCCAGAATAAAGAGAATAAAAGACAAATAAAAGAGGAGATTAATCTTAAGGTAGCAGGCAGTGAGAAATTTGCACCGGATCGCTGGAGATATTTCAAACACGATAACGATCAGAATGATAAAGCAATGCAGGGAGTCCTCGAACTTACGATGGTTCATTTAGTGACCATTCAAAGTTGCAACGGCCCTGAAAAAAGGGGCTTACGACCATTGTTCACACTTACGACCATTACAGCATCTCCACAGTCAGGTGATTTACATACAGATGCTTGACCCCTGATTCGTCTTTATGACGGTCGCAGTGTCTCGGAGGGGGCAATCCCATCTGGCAACCTCCTGACAAGC
This sequence comes from Thamnophis sirtalis, assembly GCF_051295495.1. NCBI lineage: Eukaryota > Metazoa > Chordata > Lepidosauria > Squamata > Natricidae > Thamnophis > Thamnophis sirtalis. Next base: position 174,695,160 of record NW_028261381.1, on the reverse strand, counting down.
AACATCAATGAGGGAAGCCGGCTTCACTTAATGACCGGGTGACTAATTTCACCACTTCAGTGATTCCCTTAAGAAAAGTCGTAGAACGGGGCAAAACTCCCTTAACGGATTTCTGACTCAGCTACATAGATTTTTGAGCTCAATTGTGGTCGTAAGTCGAGGACTGTCTGCACAGGGAGTCCTCGACTTACGGCCTACAACGAGTAGCACAATTTCCCTGGCTAAGCAAAGGGCGTTTGTGAAATGAGCTACGTCTGATTGTGTGATCGTTTTTGTTATTAAGTGAATCACGGCTGTTGTTAAGTGGATCGTGTTGTTGTAAAGTGAATCCGGCGCTGGGAAGGTATCAAACAGGGACCACGTGACCCCAGGATGCTGCGACTGTCATAAATACAAGGCAGTTGGCAAGGGCCCAAATTTTGATCACATTGCCATGGGAACGGTTCTTTTCGGTGCCGTTGTAATGTTGAAACGGACGCTAAACAAATGGCTATTAAGTTGAGGACTATCGGTAGTGAAATATGGCTTGAAAGAGCAAAGGAAAAATGATTAGGGAGACCACCGATTTGAGTGAAGAACTCAGGACTTCATGTGACAGGTAGTTCCCCTGGCTAAGAAGACACAGAAGTGTCTTCTCAAAGCAGGTTTGGATTAATAGATTAAACGCCAAGTATTGTTTGAATAATTTTATAGTTGTGGTGTTGTAATAGAAGAACTCTGTTAAAGGCAGTCCTCAACATACAACCGTTCATTTAGTGATGGTTCAAAGTTACAACGGAACTGCAAAAAAGGGACTTATGGCCATTTTTCACACTTATGCCCGTGGCAGCGTCCATACATGGCACCAAGATCAAAATTGAAAGGCTTCACAATTGGCTCATAGTTATGACGGTCGTAGTGTCCCGGGGTCATGTGATCACTTGCGACAAGCAAAGTCAGTGGGGAAGCCAGACTTATGACCATTTTTCACACTTATGCCCATTGCAACGTCCCCATGGTCATGTGATCCAAGTTTGGACGCTTGACAGCTGACTCATAGTTATGACAGTCGCAGTCTTCCAGAGTCAGGGGATTCCCCTTTTGCGACCTTCTGACAAGCCAAGTCAACGTGGGGGGGGAGCCCGATTCACTTAACAACTGGGTTACTAACTTACCAACTGCAGTGATTCACTTAATAACGGGGACAAGAAAGGGGGTAAAATAGGGCAAAATTCTCTGTCTTGCTTAGCAATGGACATTTGGGGCTCAATTGTGGTCGTAAGGTGAGGACACGGCCTCAGAAATGAAAAATGGCAGACTTATTCAAAATAAAAACAGGGAAAAGTCACACTTTATTGTGGGTTTTTTTTGTACCGAATGCAAAATGCAAACTTCATACATAGAATCACTGGATTAGAGCTGGCAGTGACTGATCACGGATGGGATATGGAGTCGCAGTGCAAAATTCAATGAAAGCGTCAGCCGAAATGCACGGCTGCAGCAAAAATAAATAAATAAATGCAGAACCTTCGGGTAGAATTATTAGGAAGGGAATTAAAGATGAAATTGCCAATATCGTTAGGGCTGGATATCCATCTGAAGGAAAAATACTTTCAGAGCGATCTGCCCAGAGCTTGAAAAAATGCTTCTTAGGGCTGGGAAAGCATGCAAAAAAATAAAATGAAAATAAAATACAAAATAAATAAATATCGACTGAAATAAAAAAATGAAACAAAATAATAAAAACAAAATAATAAAAATGAAATAAAATATAAAGTAAAATAATAACAAGGAAAACAAATGAAAATGAAATATAAAATAAATAAATATAAAATAAAATCAAAAGTGAAATAAAATAATAAAAATAAAATAATGAAAATGAAATGAAATATAAAATAAAATAATAAAATGAAAACAAATATAAAATAAAATCAAAAATGACATAAAATAATAAAAATAAAATCAAAAATGAAATAAAATAATAAAAATAAAATAATGAAAATGAAATGAAATATAAAGTAAAATAATAAAAAGGAAAAAAATGAAAATAAAATATAAAATAAATAAATAAAAAATAAAATAAAAAATGAAATAAAATAATAAAAATAAAATAAAAAATGAAATAAAATAATAAAAATAATGAAAATGAAATAAAATATAAAATAAAATAATAAAATGAAAACAAATATAAAATAAAATCAAAAATGAAATAAAACAATAGAAATAAAATCAAAAATGAAATAAAATAATAAAAATAAAATCAAAAATGAAATAAAATAATAAAATGAAAACAAATGAAAAATATAAAATAAATAAATATAAAATAAAATCAAAAATGAAATAAAATAATAAAAATAAGATAAAATGTAAAATAAAATAAATCAAATCAAAGGCAGTGCTCAACTTACAACAGTTCACTTAGTGACCGTTTAAACTTACGACGACACTGAAAAAGGGACTTATGACTGTTTTTCACATACCTCCTTTCCAAGCGTTCCCATGATTACATCATCAAAATTGAGACACTTGGCAACCGACTCAGATTTATGACCGTCGCAGCATCCCAAGGTCATGTGATCCCCATTTTGTGACCTTCCGACAAGGGAAGTCAAGGGGGAAAGCAGATTCACTTAACAACCGAATCACTAACTTATCAACTGCAGTGATTCACTTAACAACTGATGCAAGAAACGCCATAAAATAGGACAAAGCTCACTTAACAATTGTCTCATTTAACAAGAGAAATTTTGGGCTGAATTGTGGTTGTTAAGTTGAGGACTACCTGTAATAAAATAAAATAAAATAAAACAGAATAGAATAGAGTGGAATGGAATGGAATAGAAAGAGAGAGAGAGAGAGAGAGAGAGAAGGGAAAAGAATAGAATAGAATAGCTTTTTGTTTGAGTTTAAGCAAAACAATTAGGGAACAGAGGAGATTTAAAAAATCTGGATTTTTTCCTCCCTGTTGGAGCAAAGAAGAAAGACCCGATTGAAGTATAGGGAAAAAAAATCATGCAAGGTATAAAAAGAAAGTGGATAAAGAGATTTCCTTGCCCTCTGCATTGATTTAGAACTGAAAGAATCAAAGCTTTGAAGCCGATTGAAGAGTTAAATTATGGAATTTGCTGTCAGCCGGGAGCTGCCATCAATCGTTTCATGCTTCAAGAGAGCAGTGGACAAATGCTTGCTTATCCCCGCTTTAGAATTTAGATGGTGGCTTAGAGTAGAATAGAGCTGGAAGGGACCTTGGAGGTCTTCTAGTCCAGCCCCCTGCAAGAGAACCCATACATCATTTCAACTATCAAGCGGCTGTCCAGTCTCTTCTTAAAAACCTCCAGTGACGGAGCAGCCACAACTTCTGGAGGCAGGCAGTTCCACTGGTTAATTGTCCTTACTGTTAGGAAGCTTCTCCTTAATTCCAGGTTCCTTCTCTCCTTGATTGAATTATTTAAAATAAAATTACTTTAGTTAAAGTAAAATGATATAATAATTGGACATTATTACTACATTATTATATTATTACAATATATATTACTATATATATAGATGATAGATAGATAGATAGATAGATAGATAGATAGATAGATAGATAGATAGATAGATAGATGGATGGATGGATGGATGGATGGATGGATGGATGGATGGATGGATGGATGGATGGATGATAGATATAGATAGATAGATAGATAGATAGATAGATAGATAGATAGATAGATAGATAGATAGATAGATAGATAGATAGATAGATAGATATAGATATAGATATTGTATTTGTGCTGATAAATAAATAAAGGGAGACTAGTATAGATCTTTTTCAAGCTATTTAGCTCTGGGATTAGAACCTGTGCTAGCTGATGAGAGCTAAATAGCTTGAAATAGATCTATACTAGTCTCCCTTTATTTATTTATCAGCACAAATACAACACAAATATAACAAAGGCAACAGTAAAAATATTGGGTTTCTGTCGTGATGGACTCTTGTGACGAGCTGATTGATGGATAATGGAGGCAGTTAGCTTCCTCCCATAATTGGGGCTTACCAGGGGTTGTCACACTAAAGATAGATAGATAGATAGATAGATAGATAGATAGATAGATAGATAGATAGATAGAGATAGAGATAGATAGAGATAGATAGATAGATAGATAGATAGAGATAGATAGATAGATAGAGATAGATAGATAGATATAGATAGATATAGAGATGAGAAAGAGAGAGTGAGAGTGAGAGAGTGAGAGAGAGAGGGAGAGAAATGAGTGATTGCATCGATCACAAAATGTCCATCTCAAGTAGATGGATGGGAGGCTGGAAAATTCATTGTGTTGTGGAGAATATTCTTTTTTCTCCAGCTTCCGGAAACTCGGCAAAGTGGCAATTTAGAATCAGAATCAGCTGAAAGGGATCTTGGAGGTCTTCTAGTCCAGCCCCCCCAGAAGAAGTAGAACCTATACCACTTCAGACAAATGGCTGTCCAGTCTCTTCTTGAAAACCTCCAGTGATGAAGAAGCCGCCACAACGTCTGGTGGCCAGCTGTTCCACCGATTCATTCTCCTCGCTGTTAGGAAGTTTCTCCTTCATTCCAGGTTGCTTCTCGCCTTGGTTAGTTTCCATCCGTTGCTTCTTGTCCTGCTTTTCAGGTGATTTGGAAAATTAATTCACCCCCTCTTCTTTGTGGCAGCCCCTGAGATATCGGAAGACTGCTATCATGTCTCCCCTGGTCCTTCTTTTCTCTAGACTAACCAAATCCTGCAGCCGTTCTTCATGTGTTTTAAGTTTCCAGGCCTTTAATCATTTTAATTGCCCTTGTTCGCACTTTTGTTTTGCAAAGTCTCAACATCTTTTTTGAAATGTGGGGACCAACACTGGATGCAGTTATTCCAGGGGTGGCTTTGCTAAGGTTTTCTAAAGCAGCACGGAAATTTCGTGTGATTTTGATTCTCTGTTTATACAACCAGGGATCGTATTGGCTTTTGGGGCGGCTGCCGCACACAGCTGGCTCATGTTTAAGGGATCGGTCGGCTAGGACTCCAAGGTGCCTCTCACAGTGACTGTGTCGGTTCCACCACAAAACCGCGTTTGACTAAACCGTGCTCGCCAAAACCGCGTAGCTGACGTCCTCAACAGCACGACAATAGTGCGGAGACAGAAGCACGTTGTAAACGCTAAACCTAAAATTAATCCCTAAACCTAAACCTAACCCCCCTAAACCTAACCCTAAACCTAACCCTAACCCTTAACCTAACCCTTAACCTAACCCTAAACCTAACCCTTAACCTAACCCTTAACCTAACCCTTAACCTAACCCTAAACCTAACCCTTAACCTAACCCTAAACCTAACCCTTAACCTAACCCTAAACCTAACCCTTAACCTAACCCTAAACCTAATCCTAAACCTAACCCTTAACCTAACCCTAAACCTAACCCTAAACCTAACCCTTATCCTAACCCTAAACCTAATCCTAAACCTAACCCTTAACCTAATCCTAAACCTAACCCTAAACCTAACCCTAAACCTAACCCTTAACCTAACCCTAACCCTAATCCTAACCCTTAGCCTAACCCTAAACCTAACCCCAACCCTTAACCTAACCCTAAAGCTAACCCTAAAGCTAACCCTACAGCTAACCCTTACCTTAAGTTGAATCGGCTTGCTTTCGAAGCGCTATTTAAAGCGCCCTTCTTTCTCCGCGCTGGCTGTTGTCGCCCTGTTGATGACATCAGCGACGCGGTTTAATCGGGCACGGCTTAGTCGAGCGCGGTTTTGTCGTGCTACGGACTGTGTCAGGCCTGCAGTGGTTCCTTTAAGAATCTTAGGCCTGCCACACTCGTATTAAGGGGAGGGGATTTAGCAAAGGGTAGAATGTGTTGTTTTCAAAATAAGAAATTATTTCCTAGAAGCTCAAGGTCATCTTTTGTCTTCCAAACCTGAACTGTTTAACTGTTTATTAAATTTATAGGCCGCCCAATCCCGGAGGACTCCGGGCGGCTTACAGAAACAGAAATTAAGAGAAATTAAAAACAGATAAAACACGACAAATTTAAAAAGACACAACATGTACCCAATCTAAGCGGGGATGGACCTCAATCCAGAGGTCAACAGCCCCAGGCCTGCCGGAATAGCCAGGTCTTAATAGCTTTTCGGAAGGCCATGAGAGTGGGTAGGGTCCGGATCTCTGGGGGTAGCTCGTTCCATAGGGCCGGAGCAGCAACAGAGAAGGCCCTACTCCGAGGCGTCACAAGCTGGCATTGTCCAGCTGATGGCACCTGGAGAAGGCCCATCCTGGATGGAAATAGTTAGGCGTAGACGCCAGTGTGGAAGAAGAAGATTGGACCATGGGATGGACTGTGGGTGTGGGGGCAAGATCATGAACTTTTCACTGGGTGGGATTCTGATGTAACTTCCAGAGTCGGAATCGCATAGCACTATGCCAACATGCCTGCTTTATTAAATTGGAACTTTAATCATAGTTTTGGCTTCGACTCTGATTTAATTTTACATGGTATTTGGAACGCTTACAGACTGTTTTTGAGCCAGGTTTTGCCTATTGTGTCCTTGTGCCTTTGGGGGGGGGTGTGTTTCTCCAACAGTTACAATTTATATTTGTAAATTGTAGTTATGTTGAAAGAAAAAAAAATTACAATACTATTTTTGCGTTGTATGAAAATTTTTGTTGCTCCGTATAAAATTTTTAATCAACCCGCCCATGCCCCTGGTCAAAGGTGTCCCTCTTTACCAATCTGGTCACCTTATTTTAAACGCCACCAGTGAAGAGAAACAGTCTTCTGGATAGTCACCATTCCAACATGCTGTCCGTGAGAAAATTTTTGGTGGTTCGCAGAAAAATTATTTACATTTTTTAATATTGCATTAAATCAGGGATCCTCAAACTACGGCCCCTGGGATGGATACGTGCAATGAACGCTTGTGTTGCTGCAGAGAGTCTCCCCCTTCGGGGTCTTTTTGTACAGGTTGGAGGGGGGCAGAAATTCCGGCTCGGGGTCTGCTTCAGCCTCCTGGTGGGGGCCTTTGGGCGAAGGCTGGAGGGAAGCACGGATGGTGGTAAAGAGCCAGAGGGCCTCGTTCCAGTGGGACAGCATCATGGGCTGGAACTGGCTGACCATCTCAGCCCACTGAGCCTCCAGGCGCCAGTACCTGGCCTTGCACTCCCTCAGGTCTTCCCTCTGCTTGGAAAACCCATGCTCCTAGTCCTCAGTGAAGTGTTTCTGCTGAGCCTCCTTCTCGGTCCGATCCAATTTGAACTGAGCTGTTTTCCCAACTCTTTCTCGTAGCGGCTGCTTAGCTCCAGCAACTGCTTCCTGTTGGGGCCCTAAGGAGCCCGGGCAGGCAGAGGAGGAGGGGCGAATAGAGGCCGGCGAGGCACCTCTCATGAGTGACATCAAGTTGGCCACACCCACCATCGCATGACCACCTAGCCACGCCCACCCAGCTGGTCATTAGGCAGGTCATATTAGCGATCCGCGGGATTTAAAATTATGAATTTAGTGGTCCCTGAGGTCCCGAAAGGTTGGTGACTCCTGGACTAGATGACCTCTGAGGCCCCTTCCTATGATTCTATGCTAAAGCGTTAACTGGAGACATCGAGCTTTATAAAGCAAGAAACCAATCTTACTAGTTAAATAAGGTGAGATTGACTGAATCGCTGCTTGGATTAGGTAGGAGAATTCTTGTTATATTGAGGTTTTTTTTTTACAATAAAGCTTGAATATGTTTCTGCTTGGTGAGTATTGAACACGCAGTGAGATATTTGAGGATTTGGGCTAAATTATAGATGCCGGCACTTGAGTGGCTCTTAAGGGGAAGCAAATCATCTCTTCTGGATTTGCTTGGGAATTCGGCTTCAAATAAAACTGAAGAGATGGGCAGGGTGGAGATTATTCTTAAATCCGATCATTATATCACTTTGTCGGGTTATATCAAGGCAAGACTGACAGAAGATACAGGAATGGTCTATTTAGCAATGACTGCAGAGAAAACCATTCATTTTCCAAGGGGGAAAATGAGGAAGAAAAACACTCACCGGGCAAGGCTTCCAAAACCCATAGAAAATTAGATTTTATATTCAAATATATCATTGCATAATTTAAATAAGGGAGAATGAGACTTCTCCCTTCGTTGGGCAGACGGCTTTTTGTCTTTATTTTTTTAATGGTTTTCTAATTCACCTTTGGCCAGGAAGACTGTAAAAAAGCGGGGAAATGTACTGAAGAAACGTCTTACTTAACAGCAGAAATGTGAGGCTCAGCTGTGGTCATAAGTCAAGGCATACCGGTAATCAGTGGACCGGCGTTCCTTCAGAATTTGTCGGCGCTTAAAAATGGGAGGTTTTTAAGAAGAGATTAGACCACCCCTTGTCTGGAACGGTGTAGGGTCTCCTGCTTGAGCAGGGGGCTGGACTAGAAGACCTCCAAGGTCCCTTCTATTATTCTGTTATTTGTCTAGAATGGGATATGTCCGTGATGGCGAATGTATGGCACACGTGCCGGAAGTGGCATGACAGAGGCCTCCGTGGGCACGCATACCGTCGCCAGTTGCTCTTTGCGGGTGCTGGGGCCCCGGAAAACGGCCTGAAAAATGGCCAAAAAGAAGGGCATTTCCTGGGCCATTTCTGGGGTGGTTTTCAGACCATTTTTGGGACCATTTTCAGGTGGTTTTCAGGCCATTTTCAGGGTGTTTTTCGGGCCATTTTCGGCTGTTTTCCAGGAGAAAAACGAACCGAAAAAATGGCCTGAAAACAGCCCCCAAAACAGCCTGAACATGCCCCCCCCAAACTGGCATGCATGTGCCAGCCAGCTGGTCTTCGGGTTTCTGCTTCTCCGGCGCACGCATATGCACACGCATGCACGCATGTTCCAGTTTCGGCACTCGGTGCTGAAATGCTTCTCCATCACTTGTATAGGTGCTGCTCGAGCAGGGGGCTGGACTAGAAGACCTCCAAGATCTCTTCCCACTCTATTATTCTGTTGTTTATCTAGAATGGTAGAGGGTCTCCTGTTTGACCAAGGGGCTGGACTAGAAGACCTCCAAGATCTCTTCCCACTCGATTATTCTGTTATTTATCTAGAATGGTAGAGGGTCTCCTGCTTGAGCAGGGGGCTGGACTAGAAGACCTCCAAGATCCCTTCCAACTCCGTTATTCTCTTATTCAGGTTTGCGGTATTGTACGAATGCCATCAATGAGTCCTTGGGGGTTTTGGGGTGTGTGCGTGTGTGTTTCTGAACAGCTCCGGACCCATCCCGAAATCCTCTCTCCTGCCCCATTCGCCCCTTCCTCACTTATTCCTTCAAGAAGTCTTTTTATCCTGCTAGGTTGAAAAATCTGTGCCCATCGCTTGCAAGATAAAATAATAATAATAATAAAGCAATGCAAAAATAGAACTTGGCTCGTGCGCCTGTCAAGCCTCCTTCCGCGACAGCTTCTTTGCCAAGCTGGTCTTTTTTGGCGGTAGACAGGAAAGGAGGGAGGGAGGGGGCGTCTTTATTAATGGCCTTACAGGGAGGGGGGAGTCCCCCACGTCCCTCCCTGTCTTGGCGATGAGTTATGGCTGCAGCCAGCAAACCGTAACGCCGGCAGATGAATCTCCATTAAGCAAGACAAGAGTGGGTGGGCGCAGAAGGGGGGAGGGCTCAGCTGCCAGCTCCTGGGGGCTGCGGCAGCCCTCTTTGTCTTTTGGCACGGCTGGAGGTCACCGGGTAACCGAGACATCTATCATGCGCCCTCGGCCTGGCACCAAACGAAGCGTGCAGGAGAGATATCCTGTCCCTGATTTTTTTTCCATCATAAAATATATATATATATACAAGGGATGCTTTTCAATTGAGCAGCATCAGCAGCCAAGCACCTTCCTTCCTGAGGTAACAGAAAAAAGCAAGGATCCGGGCATGGCAGTCATCAGGGGCCTCGGAGGCTGGTAGGGGCTGGGGAGGGAACTCAGAGGCCATCCAGACCAACCCCGAGGGAAGCCCCGAGCAATGGCTTGGCAAGCAAATGCTGGCGGCGGTTCTCGTTGAGCTGGGTTTAACAGACAGATGAACAGAGTTGGAAGGGGCCTTGCAGGTCATCTAGTCCAACCCCCTGCCCAAGCGGGAGACCTTGCGCCATTTCAGACAGATTCCAATCCAGTCTCTTCTTGAAAGCCTCCAGGGATGAAGCTCCCACAACTTCTGAAGGCAACGTCTGTTCCACGGGTTGATTGTTCTGTCAGGAAATTCCTCCTCATTTCTAGGTTGAATCTCTCCTGGTTCAGTTTCCATCCCTTATTCCTCATCTGGCCTTCGGGTGCCTTGGAAAATAGCTTGTCCTTTTCCCCTCTGTGACAGCTCTTCAAATATTGGAAGACTGCTATCCTGTCTCCCCTGGTCCTTCTCTTCACTAGACTAGCCATGCCCAGATACAAATGAACAGAACTGGAAGGGACCTTGTAGGTCATCTAGTCCAACCCCCTGCCCAGGCAGGAGACCCTACGCCATTTCTGATAGGTGACAGTCCAATCTCTTCTTGAAAGCTTCCAATGATAAAGCTGCAAAAACTTCCAAAGGCAACTTGTCTTCCACTGTTTGATCATTCTGTCAGGAAATTCCTCCTTATTTCCAGGTTGAATCTCTTCTGGATCCATTTTCATCTATCGTTTCTTGTCTGGCCTTCAGGTACTTTGGAGAACAGCTTGACACCCCCCCCCCTCCTCTCTGTGGCAGCCCCTGAGATATTGGAAGATTGCTATCATGCCCCCCCCCCCCCCCCGTCCTTCTCTTCACTAGACTAGCCAGGCCCAGTTCCTGCAACCGTTCATCATATGTTTTAGCCTCCATTCCCCTCAACATCTTTGTTGGATTGCGGAGGTTGGAGATCCAGAGCAAGGTGTGGAACAACTAGGCAGGGAGAGTTAGGCGGTTGTGGGAACCCAGGATTTCTGAAAACTCCCGAGTTTGGCCATGATGGGAAGGTTAATTTTTTTATTTGAATGGAAGGACACGAATGGTCCCAGACACCAGGAAGGTTCTCCCTGTGCCTCTGGCCCAGGACAGCCACCGGTGAAATCATCAACGCTGTTGCGTGTTTTTCGTCCTTATTTATTTACTCATTTGCACGCTTGTGTTGTTTCCTTAATGACACTTAGCTTCTGGTAAGCCTCTTTAAGGAGACGCCATTCCGGAGCAATGGACATTGGATTGTTATTGTTGCCGTTTCAGATTCCTGCTTTCTCAAGTGGTTGAATGTTTTAATAGAAGGTTCTTCCACTAGAAATGCTCCAATGAATGAAGAAAAGGAACAGAGGAAAGAGAGACAAAAGGAGGGAGGAAGGAAGACAAAAGAGGAAGGAGGGAAGAAAAAAAATAAGAGGGAGAAAGGAGAAGGGAAGGAAGACAAAAGGGGGAGGGAGGGGGAGAAGAAAAATGGAGGGAGGAAAGAAGGGGAAGGGAGGAAGAGAGAAAAAGAAGGAGGGAGGAAAAAGAGGAAGAAAAAGGGAGGGAGGAAAGAAGGAAGGAGAAGGGAGGGGAGGGAAGGGAGGAAAAAAGAGGAAGAAAAAAGGGAGACAGAGGAAAGAAGGAAGGAGAAGGGAAGGAAGAAGGAAGACAAAGGGGGGAGGGAGGGAGGGAGGGGGAAAAAGAAAAATGGAGGAAGGGACGAAAGAAGGGGAAGGGAGGAAGAGAGGAAAAGGGGGAGGGAGGAAAAAGAGGAAGAAAAAGGGAGGGAGGGAAGAAGGGAGGAGAAGAGAAGGAAGGGAGGAAAAAAGAGGAAGAAAAAAGGGAGACAGAGGAAAAAAGGCAAAGGGAAGGAAGGATGGAAGGGAGGAAAAGAAGAAGGAAAAAGGAAGAAAAAGAGAGGGATGGAGGAAGGAAGGAGATGGGAGAAAGGAAGGAAGTTAGGTTGCAGCCAGTGTCTCTCAGCTTTGAAGGTGGACTCCAACTCCCAGCATTCCCAGCCAGCAGGCTTTCAGGTTGAACCGTGAGGCTGCTTTTTAGATGGGATCGAACCCAGAGACCTGGACTTCACCCAGAGGACTTTGCCTGCTTCAAGGATCACAATAACTGAGGGTTGAGTTTGTCCAAATACGCTGGACCGCCGTTGATCCAAACCAGCCTGGCTGGCCCAAAGCACTGAACCCCGCAGAGCCGAGAGGAAGCCTCACTGGGGTTCGCTGCTGGGCTGGGTGCCTGCTGGGTTTGCCATTAACCTTAGGGCAGCCAGCTCTCTGAACGCAGCTCCCTCCTGCCTCTGCCTCCCCCCCCCCCCAGGGCCCAGCTGTCATCCTGGCTGGGTGACTGATGCTGGAGGGGGGGGATTTGATGGAACACCTTTTCTAGCCCTGGGGCTGCAAGGCCCTTTTCCCCCCCTTTCTTTTCCATTTCAAGACTGCCCCTCCCTCCCCATAACATTCCCCCCAACTTCAGTTCCTGCTGACTCCAATGTCTGTCTCTCTTTCTCATCTACCTATCTACCTTCTATCAACACCTTATCATCTACCCTCTCTCTAAATCTACCTATCTATCTCATATCTGTCTCTATTTATTTCTCACCTACCCACCTACCTATATCTCTATTTCTCTCATCTTTGCCTCTATTTTTCTCATCTACCTACCTACCTATATCTCTATTTCTCTTTATCTATCTCTATTTTTCTCTCATCTACATACCTCTCTATTTATCTTTCATCTATCTCATATCTGTCTCTATTTTTCTCACCTACCTACCATATATATATATATATATGTGTGTGTGTGTGTGTGTGTGTGTGTATATATATAGCACAAATAAAAAAACACAAATATAACAAAGGCAACAGTAAAAATATTGGGTTTCTGTTGTGATGGACTCTTGTGACGAGCCGATTGACAGATGATGGAAGCAGTTAGCTTCCTCCCATAATTGGGGCTTACCAGGGGTTGTAAAAATCTAATATATATGTTGTATTTGTGCTGATAAATAAAGGGATAAATATTTGGACATACCAGGGGTTGTAACTCTAAATACACACACACACACACACACACACACATCTTTTTCTCCCATCTACCTACCCACCTACCTATAGCTCTATTTATCTCATCTCTCTCATATTTGTCTCTATTTTTCTCTTATCTACCTACCTACCTACCTCTCTATTTATCTCTCATTTATCTAGCTACTTATCTCATGTCTCTTTTTCTCTCATCTACCTACCTATCTACATCTCTATTTATCTCATTTCTCTCTCATATCTGTCCCTATTTTTCTCACCTACCTTATATCTCTATTTATCTATCTCTATTTATTTTTCTATCTCATCTACCTACCTATCTCTATTTACCTCTCATCTATCTCATATCTGTCTCTCTTTATTTTTCTCTCATCTACCTACCTACCTCATATCTATTTTTCTCTACCAACCTATATCTATTTATCTCCTCTCTCTATCTCATATCTATTTATTTCTCTCATCTACCTACCTGTCTGCCTGCCTATCTAATGTCTGTCTCGATTTCTCTCATCTACCCTACCTACCTACCTATATCTCTATTTATCATCTATCTCTCATATCTGTCTCTATTTATTTCTCTCTCATCTACCAATCTCTATTTAGCTCAAATCTGTTTATCTAATCTCTCATCTGTATTTATTTCTCTCCCTTTCATCTATCTACCTGTCTATCTCTATCTATCCATCTATCATCTAGTTGACATCTATCATCTATCAATATCTAATCTATATATTTACCATCCTCCTATTGTTCCTTCTTTCTCAATTCCTTTCTTCCCTCCCTTCTCCTTCCTTATTCTCCCTCCCTTCTTCCCTTCTCCTTTCTTTCCTCCCTCCTTCTCCTTCGTTCCTTCCCTCACTCCTTCATTTCCTTCTCCTTCTTCTCTCCCTCTGTCAAACAATCTCTCTCTCTTATATATTATGCTCACACCTTACCCAAATGCAAATCCAACACCCATCATCATCCCCAACCATATCTCATAGTTCAGATCCACAACAGAACCTCTTGAGGCCTTCTGATGGAAGCCTGGTCAGAGGTGGGCTTAACTCCACTGTGGATTTTCTCATTCTCTTTCTTTCCCTCCCCGTTTCTTTCTCTGTCCTTCCCTCCTTCTCCCCCCCCCAATCCTTCGCTCTCTTTCTCTCCCTCCCTCCCTGGATAATGTCTTTTCTTCCTCCGCATCCTTTTCCTCTCCCTGTCTTTTCTCCCTTTCTCTCCCCCTCCTTCCCTCCTTCTCTCTCTCCCTCTCTCTCTCTCTGCTGGATAATGTCTTTTCCTTTCTTACCTGCCCCTTACCCAGCATTGATTTCTCAGTGCGGTTTTATGGCTGTTTTTTTATCAGGCAGTTTCTCTTTCTTCCCCCTTCGGCTGACAGGATTTTTCCAAAGGGGTTCTGTAAAACCAGTTGTTTCATTACGTCAGTTTTTATGTACGGCGTCCTGGGAATTTGATTTGGAAGGCGGCGTGATATATTATTTAAAAAGCACACATTTCTGATCCCGTCTTGCCTTTCTGGGGGGGAGAAAAAATCAGCCATGGGATACAGACTGATGTGAAATGGCTGCCTGCATCACAAATTTCTTTTCCTGCAGAAGTCCGGAGGTTTCGACTGGAAATTTCATTTATTTTGGCTGGGTTTTCTCTCCCTCAAAGCCATCTTTTATTCCAACATTCGAGATGGCTTCGGTCGTAATAAACAAGAGTGGGATACATAATAATGTTAATGCAAAGAAAAATTTAAAAATCTAAAATAACATTTAGAGCTGGTCCTTGACTTACGACCATTTGTTCAACGGCCATTTGAAATTATGGCGACACTGAAAAAGGTGACTTACGACCGGTCCTCACACTTACAACATCCCGCAGTCATATAAACAAAATCCAGGTGCTTGGCAACTGGTATATAATGATACTCCTCGACTTATGACCAAAAATGAGCCCAAAATGCCTGTTACTAAAGGAGGCATTTTGTCGAGTTGAGTTTTTACCCCATTTTACGATTATTCTTGCCACCCATGTTACGTGAATCACTGCATTTCTTAAGTTAGTAACACGGTCGTTAAGTGAATCGGACTTCCCCATGGACTTTCCTGGTTAGGAGGTCTCAAAAAGGGATCATGTGGCCATCACCATCCTCTCCCCCCCCCCCCAGGACACGGCAACCGTCATAAATATAAGTCTGTTGCCAAGCGGCCAAATGTGACCCTGGGGAGGCTACAATGGAAATGTGAAAAACAGCCATAAGTTACATTTTTTCAGTCCCGTTGTAATTTTGAATGGTCACTGAATGAACCGTTGTAAGTCAAGGACTACCTGTAAGTGTCCTGTTAGGAAGTTTCCCCTTAATTCCAGGTTGCTTCTTTCCTTGATTAGTTTCCATCCATTGTTTCTTGTCTTCTCCTCACTCCTTCATCTCCTTCCCTTCCCCTCCCCTTCTCCCCCTTTTCTTCTTCTTCTTCTCCTTCTTCTCCTCCTCCACTCTTCTTCTCCTCCTCCTTCTCTTCTCCTTCTCTCTTCCTCTTCTTTTCTTCTTCTCCTCCTCCTTCTCCTTCTCTTCTTCTCCTCTCCTCTTCTTCTCTTCCTCTTCTTCTTCTTTTCTTCTTATCTTCCTCCTCCTCTTCCTCCTCCTCCTCCTCTCCTTCTTCTGGTCCTTGCTCATCTCAACCACCATCTATTTATTTATATTTATATTTTCGAGTTTCGAGTTTCAAATTTCATTTTATTTATATGCCGCCCTATTCCCAACGGGACTCAGGGCGGCGCACAAACCCAAGGAGGGGAAGGGAAACACAAAAACTACACAAAAAATACAGGGCATGTAAAACAACCAACAGCCACACGATTCGAGAGGGGAAGGGAGCTCATCAACCCCAGGCCTGCCGACACAGCCAGGTTTTAACGGCTTTTCGGAAGGCCTGGAGAGAGGTGAGGGTCCGGATCTCTGCGGGGAGTTCGTTCCAAAGGGCTGAAGCCGCCACAGAGAAGGCCCTCCCCCGGGTAGTGGCCAGATGACATTGGCTGGTAGACGGAACCAGGAGGAGGCCTGCTCTGTGTGATCTAATGGGTCTGTGGGAGTAATTGGCAGGTAATTATATTTCTTAGTCGCCCATCTCCCTCAGGAAGGGGCTCCATGGCAAAAAAATAATAATAAATTAGTAAAATGAAGACCGGCTCACTAAAGCTTCAGTCCCCCTTGTGGTCGTAAAGTCAAGGACTATCTGTAAATACTAGCCAATCTGTCGCTCTGAGCACGTGGGGGCTTTGGTTGCAATGTCACCCAGCCAGGAGGAAGCAGGAGAGGCTCCTGAACCTCTTTGGTTCGGAGCTTCAAAACGCTGCTGCGTGCGTTTTGGCGTGCCAAAAACGTTGCTCGGGAAGCCATCCTGCAGATGGGCTGCGAAGGCCGACAGATGGCCTGGGAACTCGGGAGCCAAAGGGAAGCCAGCTTGTTTCCTTGGACTGGTTAGCCAGGCGAACTGGGAGGTTATATGTTGTTGGTTTGAGCTCCGAGCTTGGAGAATGGGCTGCAAAAAATGTCATCCCCATTCGAGGCGACGTCTTCAGTGCGTTTTGGATTGTGCAGCCCTGGCCTCTAAGTGCCTTTTTCTGAGTCCTGGTCTGATCTTGGGTTGTGCGATTGTGAGTGTGAATAGGTGAGGGAGAATAGGTCAGAGGTCAAAGACCTGTGGCTCTGGAGCCGCATGTGGCTCTTTCATCCCTCTGCTGCGGCTCCCTGTCGACGGTTGGCTCCGCAATTGATAGGGCTTTCGGTTTGGACAGGTAGAGGAAAAAGGATGCTGCGCTAGGAGGAGACGCTATGGTGGGGGAACCGGACTTCCGGTCAGCTCCAGAATTGAACAGGGGGCTTCCGGTTAGGACCTTTGTGGCTCTTTAGAGCGTTTAAGGGTGCCGACACCTGGAATAGGTAGACCTAAAGTCACACAACCCAAAATCAGACCAGGACTCAGAAAGGTTGTTTAAAGGCCAGAGTTCCCCCCGACAAGCACAATCCGAAGAGCACTGAAGACGTCTCCTCGAATGGGGACGACACATTGGCAACCAAATCGCCAAGCTCAGAGCTCAAACCAACAACCTAACTACCAACCCGAGCTACTACTGTGCAGTGGTGGGTTCCGGATCCCGTTGCAACCGGTCCGGTGCAACGGGGCCGGGCATCCATCACATGCCTGTGTGCAGCGCACGCATGCGTACTTACCGCCTGCAATGCTCCAGCTGCTCGGGAGAGCATCACGTAGGCACTGTATGCTCCGTGCGCATGCGCGGAAGCCCCGATCAGCTCAAATACCGGTAAGGAGAATGGGCGGGCAGGTAGGCCTTCCACAGCACCGTACCAGAACGGTACCAGGTGCTCCCACCGGTACGCTCATACCAGGGTGTACCGGTTGTATCCCACCACTGCTATCGTGTTTCTCTGAAAATACGGCCTACCCCGAAAACAAGGCCTAGTCCAGTATTCACGCTCGTGCTTAATATAAGTCCTGCTCCAAAAATAAGCCCTAGTTAAGCTCCACCCACTATCTGGTGATACGAGGTGGGGTGAGGCACAGGCATAAAAAATCAAGCTAGGGTGGGCTGGGGGGGATGGAGCTGTCCCATGGGCCCTGAATCCACTTACCTTAAGACCTCTGCAGCCGGGCTTTCCATGCCCTGACACCTGTTACACCAGTCTCTTTCTGTAGCTGCTTGCAGCTGGACATCAGGTGGTGCATCATGCTGGTGCCACCCCTGGTGGCAGGACACCGCAAGACTTTGTCACGCCGGTGCCGCTGCTCACAGCAGGACACTGCGTGGCACGGCACACTAGTGCCGCTGCTCGCTTGTTGAACAGCACAAGCCATGCGTCCCTCCTGCTGTGAGTGTGGCATAGATGTAATGAACCATGTGGGGTCTGGCCGCGAGTGGCCACAGAAGGCAGGCAGCGGCACGACAGCTGTCAGGGAGTGGGAGGACTGGCTGCGGCGATCCTAAGGTGAGTAACAGGTTCGGCTACTTCTGAGTCATGGTCTGACTTGTCAGACAAACAACACCCAGACTAATTTGCATCACATTAAAACAAAGGCATTGAAAGGCCAGCGCTGTGATAGACGAGCCCAACTCAAAGCACACGGACGATGCCTCCTCGAAGGGTGACAAAACGTTCGCCACCAAATTGCCAAGCTCAGACCAACAAGGCCAACTACCAACCTGAGCTACTTCCGTTGAAATACATTTCAACGGTCCTCAGTCACTTCTCTCAGTGCCGTTGTAACTTCGAATGGGTCTCTAAACGAATGGTGGTAAGTTGAGGACTTACCTGCGCACCGATCTCGCTTGAGAACAGAGGGGATTAAATCCACGAGGCTGCCGTCACAGGTAACATTTCTAGCAAAGTTGAAATTTATTTCTTTTTACGGGCTGCCACGAGGAAAAGGTGGATTTGGGAAATAGTAACATTGTGGGGATTCACCCTGGATGTCCACTAATCTGGACAGGATCGTCTTCTTCTGACTAAGATGCCAGGGTAAATTATGGTCTCTTCCATTTCAGGTCCGTTAAAGTAGCAATTCTCCATCTCGGCAATTTTAAGACGAATTCTGGGAGTTGAAGTCGGCACATCTTAAAAGTTGCTGGGGTTGAGGAATATTGAGTTAGACACCAGGAAAAGATGGGGTGAGAAGATTTTTATTCAGCTGAGAACATCAGATGGTTTGGTCCTGCAGTCTTTCAAGAGGTCATTAAGCCAGGGGTCCCCAATACCCTGGGATGCAGCCCATTACTGGGCAATGGCCTATTTGGAACTGGGCCGTGGGAGTGGCAGGCTGGACGCACAGGCATGCCCGCGCAGCTCAATTTGCAGTTGAGCTTCGTGCGGATGTGTTTGTGCACAAATCCGCTAACCAAGCGAGTTGAGCAGCCCATGTGCGCATGCACGCTGGCCCGCCACTCATCTGGCCCCGTTTTTTCTCTGTCCATCCCAGCCGGGCCGCCAAAAAATACTTGAGAAAGGGCATGCACCAAGAAATACTTGAGAAAGGACACCACTCTCTCAGCCAATTTCACCTTGGGGAAAAAACAAAATAATGTTCCTTGCTCTTTGTGCCTGGCGGGAAAAGTGATGGGTGGCGGTCTTATCCAGTAGGACATTTTCAGATTTCAGCTGGTATTTCCACGGAATTAAAAAGTTTCTCTCCTCAGAAGTGTCGGGGGGGGGGGGGGATGGAGAAGGTCTTCTTGCAACCTTACAGGTCTCTTTTTCCATTCAATAATTCAATCACTTTTACTGTCATCGCTGTCGGAGTAAGCCCCCAGGAGGCCGAGGGAGAAGACCCCCGTGTTTGAGCTGTGCATGGTCGCTGTAGAAGCACCCAGACTGTGCTGCTCTCCGCCCCCTAGACAAAGATGTGACAGTTCAACAGTAGCAGAAAGATACAAAGGAATTTCAACAACCCTCCCCAACTCAAGACTTCTCGAATCCTGGACTACTAAGCCCATGTGCCCCGACACTTGGGAAAGACAGAAGCTCAGTCCAGTGGTGGGTTTCAAAGAAATTTTCGAACCTACTCTGTGGGTGTGGCCTCCTTTGTGGGAGTGGCTTGCCGGCCATGTGACCTGGTGGGAATGGCTTGCTGGCCATGTGTTCTCGTTCTCTCTCTCTCTCTCTCTCTCTCTCTCTCTCTCTCTCTCCTTCCTTTTGTCTCTCTGTCCCTTTTTCCTTTTTTTCTTTCATCTCTCACTGTTTCTTTTTTTCTTTTTTCTTTCTTTCTTTCTTCCTTTCTTTCTCTTTCTCTCTCTGTGTGAGTCTGTCTGTCTGTCTGTCTGTGAGCGGTGGGTTTCAAAAAAATTTGGAACCTCTTCTGTAGGTGTGGCCTGCTTTCCAGGTCCACTGGTGGAATCTCTTCTAACCGGTTCAGTAGATTAAAAAGAGCCGAGGTGGCGCAGTGGTTAGGGTGCAGTACTGCAGGCCACTTCAGCTGACTGTTATCTGCAGTTCGGCGGTTCTAATCTCACCGGCTCAGGGTTGATTCAGCCTTCCATCCTTCCGAGGTGGGGTGAAATGAGGACCCAGACTGTGGGGGCGATATGCTGACTCTGTAAACCGCTTAGAGAGGCCTGAAAGCCCTATGAAGCGGTATATAAGTCTAACTGCTATTGCTATTGCTATTTGACGAACCGGTTCTACCGAACTGGTGCGAACTGGTAGGAACCTACCTCTGGCTCAGTCCCTTCCCACTTGGGCAGGGCGAAGGGTAGAGAGAGAGGGTCACACCCCTTAACTGGAGTTTTTGGCATTACAATTCCAACCAAGCCCCTTAAAAACTAACCCAATACAAGTGGTGCTCGACTTACGACACTGTCGTCTCGGTGATTGTAAAGTGAATCACGCAAGTAACCGAACCTGATTTAGCTAAAAGTCGTCCTTGATTTAAAACCATTCGCTTAACGGCCTTTGAAAGTTGATGGCTTTTTCTTGCGGCAGTCATATAAACAAACCCACCATTCTTCCTGGGGCGTTTTGCCACAAAAAAAACACAAAATAAATGCCAGTTGTCGGTTGAAACATCGTAAAAATGCAGTCGCGTGACTGTAGTCGTAGTGGGTCAGACATTGGAACTGGGCCGTAAGCATCCTTTCGGGGGGGGGGGCATCTTAACTTTGAAAGGTCATTAAGCGAACGGTTTTAAAACGAAGTTGGTTAAATTCTAATCAAGTTAGCCAGAGTTTTTGCAAGAAAAAGTGAAGTTCAATTGCCACCTGAATCAGGGAGAAGATTAAGAAGATGGCTCCTGGATGCTTTTGATCTTCTGTCTAACTGTCTCTTCATTCAAGGGGAAGTGGCTACATGGCTGACACATGATCCAATAAACAAACATAAATCCAATAAACAAACACGAAGGGAATATCTTTGTTTTTGCCTCTGCAGAGTTTCACAAGCATCCTTTCTGATTCATGTCTGTCTGTCTGTCTCTATCTATCCATCCATCCATCCATCCCTCTATCCATCTATCTAGCCATCTCTTTGTCTACTATCTGTCTACTGTCCATCCCTCCATCTCTCTCTATCCATCTATCCTTCTTTTTCTCTGCTGTCTGTCTGTCTGTCTGTCATGGTTTTTTTTAGGATGCTCATAATATAAGCCCAACGCACCCACCCCAAATAAGCCCCAGTTAAAATTGACAGCCAGATGGATGCGTTTAGAACAGTATTTCCCTAAAAATAAGACCTAACCAGAAAATAAACCCTAATGCATCTTTTGGAGCAAAAATTAATATAAGACCCAGTCTTATTTTCAAGAAAAAAACAGTATCATCTGTCTATTATTTACTATCTATCTAGGCATCTCTCCATCTCATTACTATTATCTATCATCTGTCTACCCATCCATCTATCTATCCATCTCTTTATCTATTTTTTTCTGTCTCTATCACCTAGCCCTCTATCGATCCATCTTTTATCTGTCTGTCTATCACCTGTCCATCTATTTAGCGAATCAATCTATCATCTCTCTCTGTCGATCTATTCATCTATCCATCTCTCTCTGTCATCTATCCATCTCTTTATCTCTTTACTGTGTCTCTATCTGTCGGTCAATCAATCAATCAATCATGTCGGCTGGCTGGGGAATTCTGGGAGTTGAAATCCACCCATCTTAAAAGTTGCCAAGGGTGAGAAACACTGATCTACAACTGATCCCCGTCCTCCCTCTTTCATTTCAGAAATATTTCAAGGCTAAAAATTCAACAGAGGCAGAGATGCCAAAAGAGGCAACATAGGCCTTGATAATAGATCATTTGGAGCACAGAAAAAAAATGGAAAAATGGGCTCCGGACCGCAGCTGAATTCCTGTTGGATTACAAGGCACATCCACGTTGTCATATTGGCAATAATCAAGCTCAGACTTCAGGAATATCCTGGTACTTTTTCCTGTGATCCCAATTAGCTTACGAATTTAGACTAAACAGCTGCATGCTGCCCTCTGTTGGAACTAGAGCAGTTCACACCATATACAGGAAGTCCTCGGCATGCAACTATTCCCTTAGTAAAGTTACTTTAGTCCTGAAAAAAATGGCTTACAACCGGTCCTTACCCTTACGACGGTTGCTGCAAGAAAGAGTTGGTCGTGCAAACCGGTATATATGAACAAAGAGCAAACGCGACACTCTCTTCTAGCACTTGATGCCGTTACCTAGTTGGGTCATGAAATGTCTGCAACAAAACCGCAAGCACCACCAGACAGCACGATCGTCTATCACAGTGTTTCTCAACCTTGGCAACTTGAAGATGTCTGGACTTCAACTCCCAGAATTCCCCAGCCAGCGAATGCTGGCTGGGGAATTCTGGGAGTTGAAGTCCGGACATCTTCAAGTTGCCAAGGTTGAGAAACACTGGTCTATCAGGTGTCTCTCTGTGTATGTGTGTGTGTGCCTGTGTGTATATGAATGAATTGGGGCCGCTATGCAGAGAGTCCTCGACTCAAAAACACAATTGAGCCCAAAATGTTTGTTGCTAAGTAAGATAACTGGGTTTTGCCCCATTTTGAGACCTTTCTTGTCATGGTTCTTGAGTGAATCCCTGCAGTTGCAGAGTTAGTAACTCAGTTGTTAAATGAGTTTGGCTGCCCCTTTGCTCGTCAGAAGGTCACAAAATGGGGATCACGTGACCACAGGACACTGCAACCGTCATAAATGTGAGTCAGTTACCAAGTGATCGAATAGCAATAGCAGTTAGACTTATATACCGCTTCATAGGGCTTTCAGCCCTCTCTAAGCGGTTTACAGAGTCAGCATATTGCCCCCAACAACAATCCGGGTCCTCATTTTACCCACCTCGGAAGGATGGAAGGATGAGTCAACCCTGAGCCGGTGAGATTTGAACAGCCGAACTGCAGATAGCAGTCAGCTGAAGTGGCCTGCAGTACTGCACTCTAACCACTGCGCCACCTCGGCTCTCAATTTTGATCACTTAACTGTGGGGATGCTGCAAATGTGAAAAATGGGCATGTCACCTTTTTCAGTGCTGTCGTAACTTCGAATGGTCACTAAATGAATGTAAGGGGAGGGCTACCTGCAGTCAATTTGAATAAATAAAATCCTGTAATAAAATGCAATAAATAAAGCTAGCGTGAGTTTCTGTCAAGGAACACGGAGAGCTCCTCTACCAGATATAAATTCTTTGGGTGTCTAATCACATTTGGCCAAATAAAATACAGATATTCCTTGACTTACAACAGTTCATTTAGTGACTGTTCAACGTTAGAATGGGGCTGGGAAAAGCGACTTATGACCTTTTCCCACACTTATGACCGTTGCAGTATCCCAATGGTCACATGTGATCAAAATTCAGACGCTGGGAAACTGACTCACAGTTATGACGGTTGCAGGATCATGGGAATCCCCTTCTGACGAGCAGAGCCGATGGGGAAGCCAGATTCACTTAACAACCTTGTGGCCAATTTAAACAACTGCCGTCTTTCGCTTACAACAACTGCGGCAAGGAAACTCATAGAACGTGGTTAAACTCACTTAGCAAATGTTTCACTGAGCGGCAGACATTTTGGGTTCAGTTATGATTGTAAGTCGGGGATTACATTTATTCAACTCAACTCAACCCAACCCAACCCACCCTACCCAACTCAACCTAACCCAACTCAATCACCCAACTGACCCAACCCAACCCAACCCAACCCAACCGACCCTACCCAACCCAACTGACCCTACCCAACTCAACCTAACCCAACTGTCCCTACCCAACCCAACCTAACCCAACTCAACCCAACTCAACCCAACTGACCCTACCCAACCCAACCCAACCGACCCTACCCAACCCAACCCAACCCAACCTACCCAACTCAACCTAACCCAACTGACCCTACCCAACCCAACTCAACCTAACCCAACTCAATTCAACCCAACTGACCCTACCCAACCCAACCCAACTGACCCTACCCAACCCAACCCAACTCAACCCAACCCAACATAACACCACCACTTTTTAAAAAAAGTGTTCGTCTCTATCCTTTCTCCCGCAGGTCCCTTGTCTCTCTTTCTCCCCTGGAGCTGCCTTATCCTCCTCACCTGGTTCTGATGCTGCCTCTTGTCTTCCCGGTCCATTGGCCGGCCTGGAAATGGGCTTCTTCTTGGCGGTCACCAATCCCGACAGTTGTGTCTTCACTGAGAGTTTTCCCACACTCCGTTCCCAGCTTTCCAGCTTTGGCTTTTTAGCTTGTGGCTCTGAATCCTGCAAAGGAAGGAAACGACACGCCGAGGGTTACACTAAAAGCAGCTGTGCTCAAAGTGGACACCATCCCAGCTGCATACAGTGGCCGCGATACCAAACAATCTAGGGTTGTAATTCCTGGTTTGTGTGTAGAAGGTCTCAATGTTCACTGAAAGCACCTGGTTTTTTTCAATTCAATCAATCAGAATAGAGCTGGAAAGGAACCTCGGAAGTCTTCTAGCCCAGCCCCCTGCTCAAGCAGGAGAACCTATACCAGTGCTGGCGAACCTTTCCAGCCCCGAGTGTCGAAACGGGAGCCCGCGTGAGTGGCAGAAACGGGAAGATTCAAGATGATCCTCTGGTTTCCGACACATGCATGCACAGTGGCCACTGGTGTCAGGCCTGCAGTTATATTCCTTGTGAGATCTTTGGCCTGCCACACTTTCTCTTTTATTTCACTGTGCTGTTTCATTAGTGTAGTAATTGGGAGGGGGGAATAGAAAGGAGTAGAATTGTGGAATGTATTGTTTTCATTCTTTTCTAGAAGCCCAAGGTCATCTTTGGTCTCCGCACCTCTGCATCTGACTGGAACTAGATGGGTGGAAATGCCAGCGTGGCTGAAGAAGATTGGACCATATGATGGATTTATGGGTGTGGGGATAAGATCATGAACTTTCAACTGGGTGGAATCCCAGGAAGCTTTTAGATTTGGGATTTCCACAGATGTGCCAACATGTCTGTCTTATTAAATTGGAATTTTAAGGATAGCTGTGTCTTGAACTCTGATTTAGGTTTAGGTTAGTTTTAGGTTTATTAGATATATATGCCGCCCTTCTCCCAAGGACTCAGGGTGGCGTACAACATTAAAAGAAACACATAATTCAAAAGTTTAAAAAAAATTAAATAGAATATCCCAAACCCAATTAAAATTGACAATGACATATTTTTAAAATTTGAATTTGAATTTAATAACATTTATATGCCGCCCAATCCTGTAGGACTCCGGGCGGCTGAAGAAATTCGAATTAAAATTAACAGTGATCAATAATTTATTTTGTTTTGTTCAGGCCAGGCAGGCTTGCTGGAAAAGCCAACTTTTTAGGGTGCGTCGGAAGGGCCAGAGGTCGGGGATTATACGAAGCTCCGGGGGCAGCTCATTCCAGAGGGAAGGCGCTCCCACAGAGAAGGCTCTCCCCCTGGGGGTCACTAGCCAACACTGTCTGGCCGACGGTACCCTGAGGAGGCCAACTCCGTGGGATCGCACTGGACGATGGGAGGCTACCGGTGGCAGTAGGTGGTCTCACAGGTACCCTGGGCCTAAGCCATGGAGAGCTTTAAAGGTCATAATTGGTA
This sequence comes from Thamnophis sirtalis, assembly GCF_051295495.1. NCBI lineage: Eukaryota > Metazoa > Chordata > Lepidosauria > Squamata > Natricidae > Thamnophis > Thamnophis sirtalis. The sequence continues at coordinate 174,669,633 of NW_028261381.1, read as the reverse complement.
CCTTGAATCGCACCCGGAAGACAACCGGCAACCAATTCAGGCCGCCTAAAAGGGGTGTAACATGGGAGCACCTAGGTGCCCCCATGATAACCCGCGCAGCCGCATTCTGGACCAGTTGAAGCTCCCGGGGTGCTCTTCAAGGGCAGCCCCATGTAGAGAGCGTTACAGTAGTCCAGGCGAGAAAGGACGACGGCATGAATGACTGTGCACAGAGCATCCCGATCCATAATTCTGCATGATATTTGGAACCCTGACAACCGGATCTTCTGATTTCTGGCAAAGACCAGCTGGCTGGCGCGCATGAAAACGCCGAAAACCATAAGATCACCTACTTGGCATGCACATGCGCGCGCCGGGGGGCTGCCCTTCCAGTTTCCAGCACTCCCGTGTGTGTGAAGACCAGCTGGCCAGCGTGCGGAACCCGGAAGAGCAATGAGCAACGGCTGGCCTGCCCAAAGAGATGGCTCTGCATGCCACTTCCGGCACATGTGGCATAGGTTTGCCATCATGGATCCATACCATTTCAGATAAGTGTTGTCTAGACCCGGATACCTACGAGACCGTCTTCTGCCACATACCTCCCAGCGTCCGATAAGATCACACAGGCTGGGCCTTCTCCGGGTGCCGTCGACTAGACAATGTCGTCTGGTGGCCCCTCGGGGGAGAGCCTTCTCTGTAGCTGCCCTGGCCCTATGGAACGATCTACCCCCAGAGATCCGGACCCTCCCCACTCTCTCGGCCTTCCGTAAGTCTACTAAGACCTGGCTATTCCAGCAGGCCTGGGGCTGTTGACCTCATGACTGAGGTCCAGCCCCACTAAGACTGTGCATGATGTGTTTTTTAACTTGCTTTTCTCTATTTCATTCTTTCTTTTTGTATTCTTTTGTAGCTGTTTTTATGTAAGCCGCCCGGAGTCCTTCGGGATTGGGCGGCATATAAATTTATTAAATTTACAATTTATTTACAATTCTTAAAAACCTCCAGCAATGGGAATCATAGTTAGGATAGATTAGTGAAAGTAAGGAATAAGAAATTATATCAACTTATATTTGGGTTTGCGGAAATACTATCCCAAGGAAACAGAAACTGAGACCTGAAAGAGACACCTACAATAATAGAAAAGAAAGAGAGAGAGGAGGAGAGAAGGAAAGAAAGATAGGGGAAAGAAGAAAGAAGTAAGGAGAGGAGGATGGAAAGGAGAGGAAGAGAAGGAGAGAGAGTAGGAAGGGGAAGAGGAAGAGAAAGGGAAGGGAAGAAGGAAGGGGAAGGAGAGGAGAGGAGGATGGAAGGGAGAAGAAGAGAAGGAGAGTAGGAAGGGGAAGAGGAAGAGTAGGAGAAAGGGAAGGGAAGAAGGAAGGGGAAGGAGAGGAGAGGAGGATGGAAGGGAGAGGAAGAGAAGGAGAAGGGTAGAAAGGGGAAGAGGAAGAGTAGGAGAAAAGTAAAGGACGAAGGAAGGGGAAGGAGAGGAGAGGAGGATGGAAGGGAGAAGAGAAGGAGAAGGGTAGGAAGGGGACGAGGAAGAGTAGGAGAAAGGGAAGGGAAGAAGGAAGGGGAAGGAGAGGAGAGGAGGAAGGAAGGAGAAAAGGGGGGAAGGGAGAAAAGAAAGGGAAAATAAGGTGGTGTCACAACAGGAGGAAGGGATGGTAAATAAAGCAACCCAAACTGTATACTACAACCTATTAAATGAAATAATCAATGTTTAAGAATGATAAATGTAAAGAAGAGTAACAATTATGTGAATGTATACTTAAAATGGTATGTAAGAGAATAAAAAAATAAAAATAAAAATTCTTTTTTAAAAAAACCTCCAGCAATGAAACACCTACAACATCTGGAGGCAACTTCTGTTCCATTGCTTAATTATTCTCACAGTTAGGAAATTTCTCCTCAATTCCAGGTTGCTTCTCTCCTTAGTTAGTTTCCACCCATTGCTTCTTGTTCTGTCCTCAAGGTGCCTTGGAGAATAGTTTGACTCCCTCTTCTTTGTGGCAACCCCTGAGATATTGGAAGGCTGCTATCTTGTCTCCCCTGGTCCTTCTTTACATTAAACCAGACATACCCAGTTCCTGCAATCGTTCTTCATATGTTTTAGTCTCCAGTCCCCTAATCCTCTTTCTTGCTCTTCTCTTCACTCTTTCTAGAGTCTCCACATCTTTTCTACATCGTGGCGACCAAAACTGGATGCCGTATTCCAAGTGTGGCCTTACCAAGGCTTTATAAAGTGGCATTAACACTTCACGTGATCTTGATTCTATCCCTCTGTTAAATGGTCATAAACCGTCTTTTTCAGAGCTATTGTAACTTCGGTCACTAAACGAAGGGTTTTTACGTCAAGGACAACCTACAGAAGGTACTTCGGGGAGCGCCCAGTCCAGCCTCCCTGCTCAAGGCAGGAAGAGACCCCCTTGAAGAGGGACAATCCTTCTCCGTGAGGTCAGCCAAGCTCTTGGGGGGGGGGGGGGGGAATCCTCAAAGGAGCCGAGGTGGCGCAGTGGTTAAATGCAGCACTGCAGGCTACTTCAGCTGACTGCAGTTCTGCAGTTCGGCTGTTCAAATCTCACCGGCTCAGGGTTGACTCAGCCTTCCATCCTTCCGAGGTGGGTAAAATGAGGACCCGGATTGTTGTTGGGGGCAATATGCTGACTCTCTGTAAACCGCTTAGAGAGGGCTGAAAGCCCTATGAAGCGGTATATAAGTCTAACTGCTAGTCTAACTGCTATTCTTTACGTACCTGTTTCAGGATGTCCGTGGGCTTCCCTTTTGCCAGTGGCTTTGGCCGAGCTGGAGGGAGGTCTTCTCCTGAATCGGAGTCTTCCAGCAGTCTCCGGCTTTGGGCTTGCTCCAGCATGGATCTGGGTAAGGAAGAAGCAGGAGGAAGGGAGACGGGGGTCGGCAACCGACAAGGAAGAGAGCGTGGGGTGGGAGTTCAAAGACAGAGGTACATGCCAGGTAACAAAACCCCAATTAAGGAAGTCCCCAAAGTTGCTTTTTTTCTTCCCCCAAGAGGCCACAGGGCTTTCTGGTTTTTCTTGGAAGATGCTTCACTTCTCATCCAAGAAGCTTCTTCAACTCTGACTGAAAGGGTGGGGGAATGGACAGGTTTATCCTCCTTGCGGACAAAGCTGGTCATTTGCATCCATTTAGAGGGTCGTTGAGGCCACTTGGAGGTTTGTCTGTGTCCTGAGTGATGCAAATGGGTGGGCAGCCTTCTTGGAACTGCTGAAAGGACAGATCTGTATGTTGGGGAAACAAAAGAGCCACTTCACAAACGCATGGCACGACATAGGAGAACAAACCCAAAAGAATTCAGAGGTCCATCTGCATTTGAAAGATAAAAGCCGATCTTTGGAAAGCATCAGAGTCCACATTTTGGACAGAGAGGAAGGCTGGTTTGAAAGAGGGGTCAAAGAGGCCATCTATGTCAATATTGATAAGCCCTCTCTCAACGGAGTGGGAGGGATACAACATCATCTACCTCCAGTCTACAACACGGTCCTTTCAGCAGGTCCAAGAAGGCTCCCCACCCATTTGCACCACTCAGGTGACCCTGAGGACACAGACAAACCTCCAAGGGGCCTCAATGGCTCTCTAAAAAGGATTCAAATGACCAGCTGTCTGCAAGGAGCATAAATCCACAGAGCCGTTGAGGCCATTTGAAGAACCCTCAACAGAGGGCAAGGGATAACAACATCTATCTCCAGTCCATAACGGTCCTTTCAGCAGTTCCAAGAAGTCTCCACACCCATTTGCACCACTCAGGTGACCCCTGAGGACACAGATGAACCTCCAAGTGGCCTCAACGACGCTCTCAAAGGATGCAAATGACCAGCTTTGTCTGCAAGGAGGATAAACCCTTCCGTTCCCCACCATCCAGTCAGAGCTGAAGAAGCTTCTTAAATGAGAAGTGAAACGTCTTCAAGAGCAAAACAAACAAGAAAATCCAGCTGCCTCTTGAAAAAGCTCCTTTGGGACAACCATGACCTTGGATGATAGAGACCCAATCAAGGAACTATCAATTCAGACAAATAAACTGAAGAGTAAACAGCAATCTAATCCGATGAAGGCGAACTTTTTTCGCCTTGGGTGTCAAAAACATGCGCATGCGCTCACATGCCCACCCCAGTTTAATGCTCCCCCGTGGCATGCCCATTGCGCATACATGTGTCACACACACACAACTGACCCGTGCATGCGTGCACAGCTTTCTTGGAGCCTGGGGAGGACGAAAACAGCCTCACCTGCCCCCCTCCCGTCCAGAAATGGCCCATTTTCTGACTTCCGGTTTGCGTGTTGGGCCATTTTTCGCCCTCCCCAGGCTCCAGAGGCTTTCTAGGAGCCTGAGGAGGGCGAAAAACGGCCCAACACGCAAAACCGGAAGTTTGGGAACGGACTTCCGGTTTGCCCGTTGAGAAGTTTTTCTCTCTCCGGAGGCCTCAGTCCATTCCTGAACTTCCAGTTTGGCCATTGGGTGGTTTTTTGCCCTCTGGAGGCTTCAGGGAAGCCCTCTAGAGCAGTGTTTCTCAACCTTGGCAACTTGAAGATGTCCGGACTTCAACTCCCAGAATTCCCCAGCCAGCATTCGCTGGCTGGGGAATTCTGGGAGTTGAAGTCCGGACATCTTTAAGTTGCCAAGGTTGAGAAACACTGCTCTAGAGGGTGAAAAATGGCCAAAAATCAAGGCCAAAAAATAGCCGCCCAGCGCACACATGCACACTGGAGCTGACAGGGCAACACCTCGTGTGCCCTTAGAAATGGCTCCGTGTGCCGCAGGTTCGCCTCACAGGTCTAATAACAAAACACGCCCACTAACACAAACAGGGCAAGCCACTATAATATAAATATAAACTGAGAACAAATCCCAATCTCTATTAGCATTGATGATGTTATCTAGTTGGGCCGTGAAACATCTGCAAGCAAGCTGAAGAGCACAAGGACTTCAAAATTTTTGGTGTTTTTTTTCTGAAAAAGACGTCTTCACACGTCATTATGGACCTGAAGAATCCATGGTCACAAAACATGGTGATGACCCACAACCTCAGGGGCTTCCAGGCGCACTGAAGAAATTCGTGGAGAACGTATCTATCTATCAAGGGTTATCAATTGTGAAGCCTCCGTATTCCCTCTAGATTGGGACAGCAGGAGTCCAACTAGCACTGGTTGCTGGTGGATATTAGTGGGAGATACTCCTAGAGCAGTGTTTCTCAACCTTGGCCACTTGAAGATGTCCGGACTTCAACTCCCAGAATTCCCCAGCCAGCGAATGCTGGCTGGGGAATTCTGGGAGTTGAAGTCCAGACATCTTCAAGTGGCCGAGGTTGAGAAACACTGTCCTAGAGGACGCATCAAAGGATCCCAACCAAAAACAAAATGGCCAGAGCAGATCCCAGGACAAGATTCCTGAGGCTCACTTCATTTCCTGCTCGTCTTCCTCCAGCTCCCGCTGTTTCTGCTGTTCCTCAAACTCTTTGTACTGATGCAACATGGATTCAAAGTCCACGTTGGCCTGGCGTTGGTTGAGGTCTTTCAGCTCCTGCAGGTTTTCCAAAACTTCCATCTCTAGTTTGGAATCCTTGGTTCTGTTCTCCAAAACCTGGAAGAAAAAGAAAAAAACACACAGAAATGCGTTAGGACTCGGTGAGGATAGTTAGTTAGAACTAATAGTTAGAACCGAGGAAGGTTCTTACATGAGAAATGAAATGTTTTCAAAGGGAAAAAAGAAAACCCCAAGAAGATCGAGATGCCTTTTGGAAAAGCTGCTTCGGGACGAGAACAAGAGACAAAACAGCAAAGTGGGACATCTAGTTATTTTCAATGTTTACTTTCCTCTTCTGGTCTGGGTCTTTCAGAAGGGAAAAACGAGACTCAGCAGTGGCCAATCACCAGATGATGATGAAATCATAGGCATGAAAAGCAGCTGGGTGATTTTGGGCCAATCACCAGGAGACGGGGAATTCTAGTTCCACCTTAGCCATGAAAGACGGCTGGGTGAGTGCACCAATCACCAGGAGACGGTGAGTTCTAGCCCTGCCTCATGCATGAAAACCATCTGGGTAACTTGGGGCCAATCACTAGGGGATGGTGAATTCCAGTCCCTCCTTAGGCATCAAAGCCAGCTGGATGATTCTGAGCCAATCACCAGGAGATGATGAGTTCTAGACGCAACTTAGGCATGAAAAGCAGCTGGGTGATTTTGGGACAATCACTAGGAGACAGGGAATTCTAGTTCCACCTTAGCCATGAAAGATGGCTGGGTGACTGCACCAACTACCAGGAGATGGTGAGTTCTAGTTCTGCCTCATGCATGAAAACCACCTGGGTAACTCTGGGCCAATCACTAGGAGATGGTGAATTCTAGTCTTCTCTTAAGACAGTAAAGCTGGCTGGGCTGACTGGGCCAATCACCAGGAGACGGGGAGTTCTAGTCCTGCCTTAGGCATCAAAGCAATCTGGGTGATTCTGAGCCTTATCACCAGAAGATTGTGAGTTCTAGTCTTACTTTAGGCAGGGAAGCTATCTGGGTGACTTTGGGTCAATCACCAGGAGACGGTGAGTTCTAGTCCTCCCTTGGGCATAAAAGCTGGCGGGGTGACTTTGGGCTACTCTTTCAGTTCAACCCACCTGACACAGTTGCTGTCATGGGGAAAATAGGAGGAGGAAGGCATGCTGGCTATGTTCACTGTCTTGAGTTATTTATAAAAACTATAATTTATAAAAACATGAGCCGAGGTGGCACAGTGGTTAGGGTGCAGTACTGCAGGCCACTTCAGCTGACTGTGATCTGCAGTTCAGCGGTTCAAATCTCACCGGCTCAAGGTTGACTCAGCCTTCCATCCTTCCGAGGTGGGTGAAATGAGGACCCAGACTGTGGGGGCAAGTTGCTGACTCAAATTGCTAAAAAATTTGTAAACCGCTTAGAGAGGGCCGAAAGCCCTATTAAGCGGTATAGAAGTCTAATTAATAATAATTAATAAATAAAGGCAGGAAATAAACAAGTACCCCAAATTTGGCCATATGACTACAGAATGTTTGTGTGTCCCTCTGTCTGCCTTAACTTCGAACGATCGCTAAGCAACTGGTCATAAGTCGAGGAAGATATCATAGAAGTGAGTACACCCCCTCACTTGTTGTAAATATTTAAGTATATCTTGCCAGCAACTGATGGCTGTGTGTTGTGTTATTTTAAGGGGACAGCACATTTACATTGTTAGACACGCTGTATCCTCACTACTTTACATTGTAGCCAAGTGTAACTTCTTCATGAAAAGATATACTATTTAGAAAATGTGAGGAGGTGTACTGACTTCTGTAATATACTGTATATACCGAAATATATGAAAACAGCCAAGGAAAGAAATTCAGTTCTCCCAAGTGTTGAGTTCCTGCTCTCCCGCAGCCTATTTAGAAAAAGGAAGGATAATTTTTTCCTTTCCCGGCAACGGATTGGTTAAACCACCTTCATGGGATTATTCAGCTCCTCGTCTTCTCTTTCCTTCTGCAAGCGTTTTTCTTCTTCCTCCAGCAGCTTCTCAGCCTGGAAGTTTCGGGTAGCTCCGTGCTCCATGGCATAATCTGTGTTTTCGGGATCTGTCTGGAGAGAGAGAAGGAGGCAAAAGAGAGAAGAGGTTTTCATTCTCTGACCTGTAACCGGAAGGGCTGAGCCAAGGATGATCTGCCGCTCTAAGGAACCGGTCAAGTCGCAAAGTTTACACCTTGATATAAACAAACAATCCTGCAAAAATACATTCCTATGTGTTGTGCACAGAAAGGCAGGCAGCTGCCCTGATTTTGGAGAGAGCAGAAGGTTACAGGTGATATACAGTGGTGGGTTTCAAAATTTTTTCAAACCTACTCTGTGGGTGTGGCCTCCTTTGTGGGAGTGGCTTGCTGGCCATGTGACCTGGTGGGAGTGGCTTGCCAGCCATGTGTTTTCTTTGTCTCTCTCTCTCTTTACTTCCTTTTGTTTCTCTGTCCCTTTTTCCTTTTTTTCTTTCATCTCTCTCACTTTTTCTTTCTTTCTTTCTCTTTCTCTCTCTGTGTGAGTCTCTCTCTCTCTCTCTGTGTGTGTGTGTGTGTGTGTGTGTGTGTGTGTGTGTCAGTGATGGGTTTCAAAAAAATTTGGGACCTCTTCTGTAGGTGTGACCTGCTTTCCGGGTCCACTGGTGGAACCTCTTCTAACCGGTTCGGTAGATTTGACAAACCGGTTCTACCGAACTGGTGCGAACTGGTAGGAACCCACCTCTGAGGTGATAGGACACAACTAGGCTGCATTAATAAAGGGATAGAATTAAGATCACGCCAGGTTCTACAGCAGGGACAGCTAATCTTTATGGCGTTGCATACTTGAAAACGCTCACACGTGGGCGCGATCCCCTCCCTGCAGCCTCCTGGGACCAAAAACAGGCCGCAGAGGGGCGCCACACACCCCACGCTCCCCTTGCACATGTGTGTGACCCCACCCACCCCGCCCCCATGTATGCGCACATGTCTCCCACATGCGTCCCACATCCCATATATGCACGGCAGAAACCCGAAAATCAGCTGGCCAGTGGGAGGTGCACAGGCATGCAGGTGGAGCTGAGGTGGGCCAATGGCTCGCGTGCCCAGAAAGGGCCCTGCGCAGGACTAGAAGACCTCTAAGGTCCCTTTCGACTCTTATTATTCTGTGATCTAGACTGGAAGAGAGAAGAAGAAGTGTTACCTTGAAGGTGATTTCCGCCAGGCAGCGTGTGCATTTGATGTAGAACCGAAAGATGGGAAGTCCCAAGTAAGATTCATTCTGCACCGTCTCTTTCCGGGCGTTAAATTTTTTGCCCTTGTAAATGTACTCGCCGCACGTCTTGCACCTACGAGATTGAAAACAATACAATAATACAATACAATTCAATAGCAGAGTTGGAAGGGACCTTGGAGGTCTTCTAATCCAACCCGCTGCCTAGGACTAGAAGACCTCCAAGGTCCCTTCCAACTCTGCTATATAAAACATCTTCGAGAAATGCAATTTTTCATCTTTGCTGACGGACTTCTTTCACCCTTCCCCAGGGAGGTTTATGCTACAACTCGCCTTGCGGGCTCAGTCGATTTACTATCGCTGGTAGAAGCAAGCCAGGAGCCGCCAGCGGAAATTGTGTGTAGATAATCCTTGACGTATAACCACCAACAGGGCCCAAAATTTCTGTTGCTAGGCAAGACAGTTGTGAAGGGAGTTTTGCCCCATTTTTGCGGCTTTCCTTGCCACAGCTGGTATGTAGGGATAGAGGAAAGGTTACGAAGAGGCACGCGCAGCACACTGACGCGTCTCAGTAACTGTTGACCTCAGCTGTCTATGAGCTCACTTAATTAGCACCGCCAGGAACTCTCAAGATATACGAGACTCTACCCTGACTGGGATGTTCTTAAGATTGACAAGGAGAATACACCAATTACAATGCTGTTGCTATATACTCTTTGCTTTGCTTGTTAAAACTGTACAGAAGAATAAACTCTGCGAAGGCAGAGGAACATTTTGGATGAACCCTGCTATGACTGGCCTCTGACTGGTAAGTGAATCGCTGCAGTTGTTAAGTTAGGAACACAGTTGTTGAGTGAATTTGGCTTCCCCATTGACTTTGCTTATCAGAAGGTCGCAAAAGGGGATCGCGTGACCAGGGGTGGGCTGCTGGGGGTTCGCACGGGTTCAGACGATCCTCTAGCTAAGACTCTGCCCAGTTCGGAGAACCTCAAAATCCCACCCCTGGAAGACCCTGCAGATCTCTCACCAGGAGCATTATTACATTGGACATGGATGCCCGAAGGATTCGGAGAGTAAAACATCGAGTCTGACATAATTCCTTCGCCGAAAGCTGGGTCTGCCTAGCAACAGGGGCATGGCTTAGCAGCTTCATCAGACTGTCTTATCAACGAGCGGACGATGTCAACCGCGACGTTGTCTGCAGTGGTGGGATACAACCGGTACGCCCTGGTACGGGCGTACCGGAGCCTGCTGGGAGTACCAGGTACTGTTCCGGTATGGTGCTCCGGAGGGCCCACCCGCCCTCCTTACCAGTATTTGAGCCGATTGGGGCTTCCGCGCGTGCGCACGGACCGAACAGTGTCTGTGTGATGCTCCGCCAAGCAGCTGGAATGTCCAGGCGCTAAGTACGCATGCGCGTGCTGCGTGCATACCGTGGTGGGCGCCCACCCCGTTGCACCATAACGATTGCAACGGGATGTGGACCCCACCACTGGTTGTCTGTTAAGACAAGAATATGTCTGCCAGGCACCGTGTGGTGGAATTGGCATAGAGCCAGATGGACCGCTCGTAACTCTAACCAGTTTATATTGTGAGTCCGGTCTTCCCAGTCTCAGTCTACGCCAACACCAGGGAGGATAATCGCCCACTCTACCAGGAATACGGAGACCTCTAACACCAGCCTCTTTAGTGGAGATCTACAGGGCCCACCATGTCCCACCCCTGCCACCCGACCACACCCTTCCCAGGAGTCTCCATGAGGCCCATTTTGGATGCCAGGTAAGTGTAGGGCCCGCATGGAGGCTCGGGGAGGGGGAGTAACGGGTCTCCTGTGTTTCCAGTCTCCGGAAGGCCTCGGGAGCCCGGGTGAAGCAGTTCCCGCCCTCCCAGAGGCTTGAGGAAAGCCTCCGGAACCTGGGGAGGGTGAGAAATGACACAGACCCGCCGTGGTACAAGAGGCCACGCCCACTACGGCCAGGCCCACCCAACAACGGGGAAGCAAACCCACTGCTGCAGTGGGAAGGGAGAATTGATGTTGGGCATGAAGGCAGGGTCGAGTCTGAGGACAACCCGGTTGTCGTGGAAGGAACAGAGATCCGCCCTGCTGGAGAGAGCGTTAAGCTCGGACACCCTCCTAGCCGAGGTGATCGCTACCAGGAAGACCATCTTGAGGGTCAGGAACTGTAGGGTCACCTCCCCCAGGGGCTCGAATGGCGCCTCCAGCACTGCCTGGAGCACCATGGGAAGGTCCCAGGTGTGAACGCGGTGGACAGCCGGGGGCCGAAGGTTTGCTGCCCCTCTGAGGAATCGCCTTATGACCGGGTGCTGGGACAAGGATCGGGAGCCCACCCTCCCCCTCTCCAAACTGTGGCTAAGGCCGAGACCTTCCTTCTGAGGGTGCTGTGGGCCAACCCCTTCTCTAGGCTGTCCTGGAGGAAGTCCAGTGCCTGAGGCATGGAGGCCGAGGTCGGGTTTATCCCCGCAGCCCGGCACCAGGTCGCAAAGGCGGCCCAGGACGTGTTGTAGATGCGAGTGGTGGAACCCCTTCTGGAAGCCTCAATGGTCCTAATGACCCCGGTGGAGAGATGAGCTTCCCTTAGCTGCTCCCGCTTAAGCGCCAGGCAGTCAGATGGAGCCACTCTGGATCTGGGTGCTCCAATGTCCCCTGGCGCAGAGCCACCTCCCCCTGTGGGATTCTCCGATGGCGAAGCTTCAACATGTCCACCAGGTCCGCGAACCAGGGGGAACGGGGCCAATAGGGGGCCATTAGGATGACCTCTGCCCTCTCTACTACTAGCTTCCTCGGGACCCCAGGGAGGAGGAGAAGGGGAGCGAAGGTGTAGAGGAGGCCCGCCGGCCATCTGCAGCGTAGGGCATGAGGGTCCACTGCCCCTCGAGATGGCAACTTTGAGATGAATATTGGCAGCTGAGAGGAGGAGCAGAGGTGTGGCCTCAAGATTTACCTCAGTCTCCGGGCAAATGGGCCGTGTTAATACCCAGCTGTGACTCCTCCCACGCCCCACTTCGGAGATTGTCCCAAAAGTGCTTTCTCAAGAGGCAACTGGACTTTGTGGTTTTTTTCCTTTGAACACATTTCACTTCTCATCCAGGAAGCTTCTTCAGCTATGACTGAATGGTCATTTGCATTCTTTTTAGAGAGTCATTGAGGCCACCTGGAGGTTTATCGGGATCACGTGAGTGGTACAAATGGGTGTGGAGCCCTTTTTTTTTTTTTGCTTGGAAAGATGGTTTTACTGGTGGACAGAACCACATTAAAACCATCTTTCCAAGCAAAAAAAAGGCTCCACACCCATTTGTACCACTCATGTGATCCCGAGGATACAGATAAACCTCCAGGTGGCCTCAACGACTCTCTAAAAAGAATGCAAATGTCCATTCAGTCATAGCTGGCTTGAGTCCTGAACAGAAAAGGTGATCACATGTGTTGGGAGTATACTCCTAGTGTTGGGTAAACAATATAGCTTCATATCAGGGGTGGGTTGCTAATCCCGTTCCAACCGGTTCGGTTGGAACGGGGCCGGCAGCGTCCTCGTGCATGCGCGCAGTTCACGCATGCGTCTTAGTGCCTGCGCAATGCTCCAGCTGCTCGTGGAGATTCGCGCAGGCGCTGTATGTGCCATGCGCCTGCGTGGAAGCGCAGAAGCCTTCAAAGACCAGTAAGGAGCGCGGATGGGCGGGTGGGCCCTTCGCCGTTCCCGGAAATTACTTACTTTCGGGTTCGCCGACCAACCGGTTTGCAGGGACCACCGCGAACCGGTTGAAACCCACCCCTGCTTCATATACAATACCAACTGGTCGATGTTGATTTAAATGGGTGAATGTACTTATCAGCTGTAATTAACTTTACAATCAGCTGTAATTAACTTTACAATCAAATGTAATTAACTTTGCAATAAGAGGGAGTCAGGAAAGCTCTCTCTCTCTCTGCTTGTCCTATGCTTGATAACTACTTGCTCGCTTGATGACTGGAACGTGAACTGCGACTGTAAGCAATTGTTTGTTCTTTGAATTGTGTTTGGACAAATACCTACTATCACTGCTTGTGAAGCTATTAGTAGTAGTGAAGCTACTTGTTTTTACTAGCAGTGTTTGAGACTCTATCCGTGTGTTTCTTCTACTAGCAACGTTCCTTCTCTCTAGCTGTACATTCCGCTGTGCTACTTTCTGTCTCCCAATGGAGATACCCCTAACAACATGCTTCAATGTTGGTGGAGAAAAAGAGAAGGGCAGAAGATAAGCTGAGTCCCTGGTTTTATGCCCTCTCTGGCCTTTGATCTTGAGCTTGCATTCTTTTTTCTTTTTTTTGAAAAAGTTTTATTGTTTTAATTAAACAAAAACAAAAAAAGAATCATCTTTCGTTACATCTTGTAGAAAGTGTGTCAATTGGTTACAAATACATTTGGTGTGGAGCCTTCTTGGAACTGTTGAAAGGACTGTTGTTGTAGGTTGGGGATAGTTTAGTTTAGTTTTTTTAAAAAAAAATTAGTTTTATTGATCTTGTATGCCGCCCACTCCCAAAGGACTCCGGGCGGCTTACAATAAAACAAAGGAAGGGGATAATACACAAAACAACATATTAAAATACACAACAGTCACAATTTCCGAGGGGCTGGATATTTCGAAAGCCCCCCGGCCTGCTGGAGCAGCCAGGACTTAACAGCTTTGCAAAAGGCCAGGAGGGTAGGAAGGGTCCCGATCTCCACGGGGAGGTCATTCCAGAGGGCTGGAGCTGCAACAGAGAAGGCTCTCCCCCGGGGAGTCGCCAGCCGATATTGGCTGGCAGATGGAATCTGGAGGAGACCTAACCTGTGTGATCTAATCGGTCTATGGGAGGTGATCAGCAGGAGGCGGTCTCTCAGGTACCCAGGTCCGATGCCATGAAGGGCTTGATAGCTTGGATGGATGGATGGATGGATGGATGGAGAGGGAGAGGGAGAGGGAGGGGGAGGGGGAGGGGGAGGGGGAGGGGGAGGGGGAGGGGGAGAGGGGGAGAGGGGGAGAGGGGGAGAGGGGGAGAGAGGGAGAGAGGGAGAGAGGGAGAGAGAGAGAGAGAGAGAGAGAGAGAGAGAGAGAGAGAGAGAGAGAGAGAGAGATGGATGAAAAAGCACCTTTGGGAGAACCGTGACCTGGATGACTGAGAAACTCCACAGACATGTAGACAGAATGCTAAAAGAAAAGCTGAACCAGCCAGTGGTGGTGACTATGTGTCTGCATGTCATGCAGCTATGGATAAGTCAATCATGATTTACACGTTGATTCAAAAATATGAAGTAACACCAATGGCTGATTTTGCACAGAAGCCAGATAGTCAATGTATCATGTACATCTACTCAGAGCCTTGAGAATCAGATTCAAGAATAGTTGGGTTCAAGTATCATGGCTTAGGAAACCATGTGCAAACCATGCCAATATGTTTACTTCCTATCAGGCAGCAGCTTTAACCCTGGGACCCAGATACCTGCAATATTCTCTTATTGCAGCATTTCCAACCTTGGTAGCTTTAAGATGGGTGGACTTCAACTCCCAGAATTCCCCAGCCAGCCTGGAATATGTATATAATTTCCTTGCTTTTGCTCTTGAATGTTCCTTTGTAAAGCAAAGTTATAAACATAAACAATTAACATGTTTTCATACTTATGGCCTTTTCCCAGTATTGGCAGATTTTCCAAGTTTGTCCTTTATTATTTCCAAGAAAATAGGATCGCCGCATATTGAACTCATTTCAGAAATTGAATATCCCCAAGAGAAACAGAATTTAAGCATGTCTTACCGCATGTTAAAGGGAGCCATAAGCCGGACCACATATTGCCTGTCCTTTGGAAGTTTAAGCTTGGGGATCTTAGATGGATCGAAATCTGGAGGGTAGTATTTCTAGAACGCCCAAAAATAAAAAAATATAATTGAAATAACTTTTTTGGGTCTTTTTTTCTTTTAACTTTATTTTATTCAAAAGATGAAAATACAAACTCCAAAGGAAAAAAAATAAAAGTGTCAAAACTAGACAAAAACATTAAAAAGGTGAATTAAAAAACAAAAGACATATTAGCCTCCCAATTTTCAATTTAAAAAAATTGAAAGGAGACGGAAGACAAAGAAATAACTGATCCTTTATTAATATCAATAGCCTTAACATCAATCTTAGATGGATTGAAATCCAGAAGGTAGCGTTTCTAGAACACGCAAAAATAAAAAATATAATTAAAATTACTTTTTTCGTCTTTTTTTCTTGCCGTTTTATTTTATTCAAAAGATTAAAACACAAACTCCAAAAGGAAAAAAAATCAAAACAAAGCTAGACCAAAACATTAAAATAGTGAAATTAAAAAAACAAAAGACACATATTAACTCCCAATTTTCAATTTTAATTTACATGAGCGAGATTCGAACAGCTTGACACAATGGTCAGATATGGGAGATTCCATTCTATACCCTACAACAGTGTTTCTCAACCTTGGCAACTTGAAGATGTCTGGACTTCAACTCCCAGAATTCCCCAGCCAGCATTCGCTGGCTGGGGAATTCTGGGAGTTGAAGTCCAGACATCTTCAAGTTGCCAAGGTTGAGAAACACTGCCCTACAATGAGCGTCTCTGCATTTGCGGAGCGGCAGAGGTAGAAGACCTGGCTCACATTCTATTTGACTGTTGCTTGTATGAGGGGGTAAGAGACATGTACCTTGGTCTATATACTAAAAGAATGACCCATTGGGACCCCCATATCAAAACAACTTATCTTATGTGCAGCCAGAACTGGAAAATAGAGCCAAGGTGGCGCAGTGGTTAAATGCAGCACTGCAGGCTACTGCTAGATCAGCAGTTCAGCGGTTCAAATCTCACCGGCTCAGGGTTGACTCAGCCTTCCATCCTTCCGAGGTGGATAAAATGAGGACCCAGATTGTTGGGGGCAATATGCTGACTCTCTGTAAACCGCTTAGAGAGGGCTGAAAGCCCTATGAAGCGGTATATAAGTCTACTGCTATTGCTATTGCTAAAATAACATTTAACACAGCACAGTATACTGAAACAAAATGGCTCGGTTGAGATTTGCATATGTGGGACTGATTGGGGTAAATTGCAGGGGTGACATCGAAATATAATTTTATTTTATCTATATTTTAAATTATTGTATTTATTCCAATTTCATTTTAGACTGTATTTTATTCCAATTCCATTTTAAATTGTATTTTATCAAATTTCATTTTAAATTGCTTTTATCAATTTCTAGTAATAATTTGTTTCTGTAACTTCGCACTTTGATATGGCCCAGGGGCTAATCAAGAAAGATTCAATGCAATTTTTTAAAAAAATGAAAAAAGAGACCAAAAAAGAAATAACTGATCATTTATTAATATCAACAGCCTAGGCAGCCCCAAGACCCCAGTGGATCCCAGCTGATCCTCAATTAAAGAAGCTGATGAATCCATTCTGTTCTTCCTTGCATAGTCTGGCCTGTTTACAACAACCTTGCGAGGTAACCTTGCCAGGCCCCCAACCGCCCCCAGCCATGTTTTCCCGCCTCTTTCCTTTCCACTCACGTTTAACACTTTCCTTTCCGACATTTTGGCCCTTCGCGGTTGTTCCCTCTCTCCGCCAAACTCTCCCCAAACACCGCCACTTCCCGGATTCCCAACTCGTTCCGCCTCCTTCACTATTATTGGCCATCACACGTCGGAACGGAGCAGAAGGGGCATCCTATTGGCCTGCTTGGCGGTCAGTCAGCAGCCGTCCCCGCCCTAGCCGTCGCTCCATTTTTGCGTCTTTTAATCAGCGACTGTTTATATCGCGTCGTTTGTCCTGTCCTAGAATACTCCGTTGGGGAAACGAAGAGCTGGTATCACTAGTTCCGGGGCTGGAGGATGATGGGTTAGGTTGAATAGAAGTTATTAAGGGCCTTTCATAAAATATTATGCGCATTAAATATTCATTGCCTCTATTAAATATTTAATACTTCGAAATATCGAAGGCTTCTTTTTAATTAAAAAGCGAAATTGCTTGGGAGATAAGGTTTATTAGATGCTTGGTACTGTTTACATAGAAGGACCCTAAAATAATTTTCGTTGCAACCTGAATCATAAGTAATAATAATTATTATTGCTCCATGCTCGGAGCTTTCTTCGATCCTCCCAGAATGTTGCTGAGTTTATGTTTTATCTTTAAGATGTATGTATTGCATTTCCAAACCAGTTATCCCAAATGGCTTATGAAATCTTTTGTGATAACTTGCATTTTAAATGCCAACTAAGTACAGCCACTAAATATAAGCATATAATAGGTAAAATGATGCATGACAATAGAGAAATGAAGACCATTAAACCAATTCTTGTATTTATTTGGGTAGGAAGTTAGCACCCAGCCCTCTCCTAGAAAAATGAAATATCCTAGGAAATATTGAAAAGGCAGAATATTACATTTCCCTGGATCAGAAATGGAGAAAGGTGTTTTTAGGCAGGAAACAGATTAATGCTTAATAGCCCCCACATTCCTTAATGGCCCATTAAAATGCCCAAGCCAGTCTATTCTACATCATAAAGAGTTCTCCCCTTCAGCTCCAGGGTAATGGGATTAAGGCATGATAGTATTAGCCTTCCACAGAAACTCACCACATGGCATCTGGAAACTCAAACTTGGCCCCATGGGAGTTTGACAACCGATCAGAATACATTCCTTACACAGGGACAGGAAACAGAGAGGTGGGGCCCAACAGAGAGGCAGGAACTTCCAGCCCTTCTGTCTCCTCTTGTTCTTCACCCAACATTGAAGCACGTGATCACCTTTTCTGTTCAGGGCTCAAGCCATGGGGTCCTGTCCATCATTAAACCATCTTTCCAAGCAGCCTCCATGTCTCCAGTGTCTTTTTTTCACCACTTGGAGCTGAACCCAGAAGGACATTTCTTCCAACATTTATATTTAATTATTAAATTTATATGCGGCTCATTTTGTTGTCCAAAGCAGTTCATTTATTAAAATACCAACTAGCAAATCTCTTTGGTGATTTTTATGCATTTAAGATACAAGGGCCTCTAAGCAGCCATCTTCATCCTTACCAGAAAAGAAATAAGACTTTGAAGCCGAAAAGTAGCAAAAAGGAAAATGACCTTGAAAATATATAGTTATTTTTCTCTGACTGGAGACAAAATTTGTTTATGATAAAAGTATTCCTGAACAAAGTCCTCACAAGTATTATAAGTATTTTTCTTATCAGGAATGTGGTCAGAGTGTGTGCAAAGTTCTCATTTATTTATTTTCTTGAAAAGTAGTGTGTCCCTGAATTTTGCTTTAAATAGCAGAGTTATCCCTGAAATTATCAGATGCTGTGGATTTTTGCCTTACTTAAAATGCCCAAGAGGAGAATTAGACTAAACAACCGGTTCTTATACTAATATTTATATTTAGCAACCTTCAATAGCAATAGCAATAGCAGTTAAACTTATATACCGCTTTCAGCTCTCTCTAAGCGGTTTACAGAGTCAGCATATTGCCCCCAACAACAATCTGGGTCCTCATTTTACCCACCTCGGAAGGATGGAAGGCTGAGTCAACCTTGAGCCGGTGAGATTTGAACCGCCGAACTACAGATAGCAGTCAGCTGCAGTACTGCACTCTAACCACTGCGCCACCTCGGCTCTCTACTCCAGATCCTTCTGGAGGTTTATCTTGGTGGCCCCCAATAATTTCCAGCAGCAACTCTTCAGCAATCTACAGTATAATGATTAAAAAGGTGTAACGAAAGAAGAGATAAGGACAAACAACAGCAGGGAAGATGGACTCCGTTACAATTGTGATGGGTACATTCTTGAGAAACCAGAAGGACAAGATAAGGCGGGAGATCATCATGCTGAAAATTTATCTCTATATGGTCTATCTATAGGCAAACATAAAAATGGGTTTGGGTAAGAATCCATTCTCAGCATTTCCCAAGGTCGGGCTTGACTATTTTCTTTGCTCACAAAGGCTTGAGAACAGCTAAAAACAAAACGGTTATCTACCAGTCCTGGTTTCTGAAAGCCAGGCTTTTTTTTGAAGGTTAAGGTTTATGGGGAATTATTAGCAATTCAATGGAAAAAGCCAATTTATAATACAAGAAAACCTATGTTAATTAGCCAGTGCATCAGTACTACAAATACCATCTTTCAAATATTACAAAATCCATCCTCCGTGGCCCTCAGTCCGGCTGCCAGGATGCCCCAGAGGCGGGAAGACTCCAGGCGCTGTATTCCCCATTGTCCAGGAAGTCTTTCGCGGCTACTTGGATGTGGTAGGTTACGCCAGAACGGATCCCGGAGAGGGTAAAGGAAGTCTGCTCGATAGGCCTGGTCTGGGGAAGCAAAGCAAAATACAGGTAGTCCTTGACTTAAAACCATTCGTTTAGTGACTGTTTGAAGTTACAATGGCATTGAAAAACATGACTGATTTTCACACCCTGGCAATTGGCATGTATTGTATAGGAGATCCTCAACGTACAACCACAACTGAGCCCAACAATTCTGCTGTCAGTGAGGCAGTTGTTAAGTGAGTTTTTCCCCACATTATGACCTTTCTTGACACGGTTGTTAAGTAAATCATTGCAGTTGTTAAGTTAGTGACATGGTTGTTAAGTATATCTGGCTTCTCTGTTGTCTTTGCTCGTCAGAAGTTCACAAAAGGGGATCACGTGACCCCGGGACGTCATTAATACAGTGTCTGTATTTTGATCTTATGACCATGGGGATGATGCAATGGTCGTAAGTGTGAAAATGGTCACTAAGTCACTTTATTCAGTGCCGTTTCTCGCTATATGAACTTGTAGGTCAAGGACTGCCTATATGTCCCAGGGTCACATGATCATAGGTGACCTTCCCGGTCAGCTTCCGACAAGCAAAATCAGCGGGGAAAGCCAGATTTGCTTAATTGTTGCATGATTCACTTAACAACCATGGAAAAAATGTCATAAAACCAGGTGTGACTCACTAAACTGCCTTGCTTACCAACAGAAATCAGGGTCTCAATTTTACCCGTAAGTCAAGATTACTTCTGTTGGAAAAAAGTAATAATAAAAAAGAGAAATTCAGGTCAAAAGTTCAGGCTATGAATGGAATGGAATGGAATGGAATAGAATAGAATAACAGAGTTAGAAGGGACCTTGGAGGTCTTCTAGTCCAACCCCCTGCTTAGGCAGGAAACCTTATACCATTTCAGACAAATGGTAATCCAATTAACATAATAATGCCGTGGAGGGAATGTCAGCTCCCGCACTCACCGTTCTGCTAAACCTTGATCCATCCCTTGAATAGCGGATGATATATTGCAGGGGAAAATATTCAGGGTATAACCAGGAACTAGGAGGCTTCCATTGTACAAGCAACGTTTTTTTCTTCCCTTGGATTGGGAAGACCATTACATTTTCTGGAGGGTCTGGCTGGACTAAGGAAAGGGAAGGAGAGAATTAAACCAACCCAATATAGCAATGACAACTAACCTTTTTTGGTTCGGGTGCTGAAAGCGCGCACACACACACCCCGTACACATGTGCACATATCCGCCCCCCTCCCCACCTTCCTGAAGCCTGGGGAGGGCAAAAACAGCCAGTTTGCAAACTTCTGGTAGGCCCGTTTTTTGCCCTCCCCAGGTTTTGGAGTCTTTCCTAAAGCCTGGGGAGAACAGAAATGGCCTCCCCCCCGGCTCTCCAGAGGCCCTTCGAAGGCTGACAATCAGCTGGCCAGCGTGCCCATGGGCACTGCAGCTGACCTAGAGTGCCATAAGTTCGTCATCAAAGCAATATACCAATACAGGTCCATTCCTACTCTCTACAGACTTTTAGCTATACAATTGGCAACTGGCAATTTTAGCTATACAGTTGGCAACTGGCAATTTGGGATGAACATCCTTTGAATGGTGTGGGAGAAGGAATGGATTTCCAGGGGAAAAAATTGCAGACTACATGAACCAGGAGCACCACTCAGGTGACCCTGAGGCAGGGGTGGGTTCCTGCCAGTTCTAAGCTCTTCTATAGAAGAGGTTCCACAAATCTACTGTGCCATTTAGAACCGGTTCCAGCTCCCTCCCCCCTGGCCCGCCCGCACATCATCAAGATGAAGAGCGAGAGGAGGAATTCTGGGAGTTGAAGTCCACAAGTCTTAAAGCTGTCAAGTTTGAACACCCCTGGGGTTTTTTTTCTAAAGGGTTAGGGGTGCAAGGCTCTTGCAACTTGACAGCTTTAAGACTCGCACACTTCAATGCCAGAGTTCCTGAGCCAACATGACTGGAGGAGGAATTCTGGGAGTTGAAGTCCACAAGTCTTCAAGCTGTCAAGTTTGAACACCCCTGGGGTTTTTTTTTCTAAAGGGTTAGGGGCGCAAGGGTCTTGTAACTTGACAACTTTAAGACTTGCACACTTCAATGCCAGAGTTCCTGAGCCAACATGACTGGAGGAGGAATTCTGGGAGTTGAAGTCCACAAGTCTTAAAGCTGTCAAGTTTCAACACCCCTGGAGGTTTTTTCTCTAAAGGGTTAGGGGTGCAAGGGTCTTGTAAGTTGACAGCTTTAAGACTTGCGTGCTTCAAATGCCAAAGTTTCTGAGCCAACATTTTGGTTGCTAAGCAAGAGCGTTGTTAAGTGAGTTTCACCACATTTTACAAGTTGGTCACACCCACCCAGTCACATGACTGTCAAGCCACTCCCACTTGGTCACATGGCTGGCAAACCACTCCCACCCAGTCACATGGCTGGCAAGCCACGCCCACAAAGCAGGCCACACCTACATAAGAGGTTCTAAAAAAATTTAAAACCCACCACTACCCTGAGGACACAAATAAACCTCCAGATGGCCTCAGCGATCCTCTAAAAGGATGCACAGGGCCATCTATCTACAAGGAGTATAAACCCTTCCATTCCCCACCATCCAGTCAGAGCTGAAGAAGCTTCTTGGATGAGAAGCAAAACGTCTTCAACACACACACACACACAAAAACAAGATAGTCCAGTTGGCTCTTGAAAAATAGCACCTTGGGGACCTAAACATTAAGCTTAACAAGTTGTACCAACACACCTTCTTGGATTCTACCTAACCTGGTTTTAATAAGTTGGGTGAACTCATCTCATGAAGGTTTGTTCCAAAAAGGACCAGGGGGGACACCTTAGCAGTATTCCAACATTTGAGGGGCTGCCGCAGAGAGGAAGGGGTCAAGCTATTGTCCAAGGCACCTGAAGGCCACACAAGGAATAATGGATGGAAACTGATCCAGGAGAGATTCAACCTGGAAATAAGGAGGAACTTTCTGACAGTGAGAACAATCCACCCATGGAACAGAAGTTGCCTTCGGAACAGTGGTGGGATTCAAATAATTTAACAACCGGTTCTCTGCCAATGGCCATCTGGGTGGGCGTGGCTCTGTGGTCATGTGACCATGTGGGCGTGGCCAACTCAACGTCATTCAGGTCGATGGGCGCTTCGCCTTAGCTGTGAAAATGTAATAAGGGTTAAGCAGAGAGGCAGTTTCTGTATACAGGGTAATAAAGATGAGGCTAGAAACAACACCAGAATGTTTCCTTCCTTCCTGCCTTCCTTACAGGATTAGCCCTGTAAAGTGGAAAAAAACAAAAAGGAGATTTCTTCTAACAGCCGGTTCTCCCAACTGCTTAGAAAGTTAACAACCGTTCTCCCGAATAGGTGCGAACTGGCTGAATCCCACCACTGCTTCGGAAGTTGTGGGAGCTTCATCACTGGAGGCTGAACCGGCAGCAACCCAGCTCTGCCTATAAGATCCCTTCCAACTCTGTTAATTTGTTCAAGGGGCTGCCCTTGAAGAGCATTCGGCGACTTCAGCTAGTCCAGAATGCGGCCGCGCGAGCGATCGTGGGTGCACCTCGCTTCACCCACGTAACACCTATCCTCTGCGAGCTGCACTGGCTGCCTGTTGATCTCCGGGTGCGCTTCAAGGTGCTACTTATCACCTATAAAGCCCTTCATGGTAGTGGACCTGGGTACTTGAGAGACCGCCTACTGCCAATTACCTCCACTAGACCGATACGATCGCATCGATTAGGCCTCCTCCGAATACCATCTTCCAGCCAGTGCAGACTGGCAACTACCCGGAGGAGAGCCTTCTCGGTGGCTGCTCCGACCCTCTGGAACGAACTCCCCGTGGAGATTCGGACCCTCACCACCCTCCAGTCCTTCCGCGCTGCTTTAAAGATCTGGCTATCCCGGCTGGCCTGGGGTTAAGAGTCTAACCCCACCCGAATTGTGTGACTGTTGTGTTTTCTTTTAATATGTTGTACTGTCTTCATGTCAGAAAATTGTTTGTCCTTCCCCCCCCCCCCCATTTTTGAACTGTGAGCCGCCCTGAGTCCCCCCAGGGAAAAGGGCGGCATACAAATAAAGGGAATAAATAAATAAATAAATAATATTAAAATAGAGCCGAGGTGGCGCAGTGGTTAGGGTGCAGTACTGCAGGCCACTTCAGCTGACTGTTATTTGCAGTTCAGTGGTTCTAATCTCACCGGCTCACGGTTGACTCAGCCTTACATCCTTCCGAGGTGGGTGAAATGAGGACGCAGACTGTGGGGGCGAAATGCTGACTCTGTAAACCGCTTAGAGAGGGCTGAAAGCCCTATGAAGCGGTATATAAGTCTAACTGCTATTGCTATTGCTATTGCTAAAATGGCTGCTGGACCCAATTTCTGCACCAGGAGTGAACACAAAATCCTGTCCTCCTTTCCTTGCAGGCTGTTCTCATGCCCCCACCCAGAATGACGAGGTGTGAGAAAATTGCTTGCCAACTCACTGATCTGATCCAGGAAGATTAGAAAGTAATCACTTGCTGATCCCAATGGATTCACAGCTGTCACGTTGAGCATGTAGGGATCGGTGGAGAACATCTGCAAGCCGGCCAAGCTGCAACTGTGGCTCTCTGCCATGGGCTGTTTGCACTGATGGACGTCTCCCATTAAGCCGTGCCTGTGGTCCACAAGGAAAACTGGGTTCAGACTGGTGTTGCATTTGTGGCAGCTTAAGGGTTGTGCGTACGGGTGTCCTGGTGACTGCAGCCATGGGGGAATGTAGAAAGTTATCCCCCACCCCTCTCCTAGAAGAACGAAATATTCTAGGAAATATTTAAAAAGGCAGGATATTATATTTCCCTGCATTGGAAGAAATATCCTTCTGGGTTCAGTTCCAAGTGGGGGGGAAAGACCCTGGATTCGTGGAAGTTGCTTGGAAAGAGGTTTATGGATGAACAGGACCACATGGTTTGAGGTCCTGGGGAGGAAAGAGGAAGAGATGCTGAGAGTCTCTGGGTTTTATGCCCTCTCTGGGCTTTTGAATTTGACCTTGTGTTCTGATTGGTTGTCAGATTCCCATGGGGCCAAGCAGGGGCAACTCTGAATGCTGTCCTGAGTCCCAAGCTTGGTTGACTCTTGCTGGGTGATGATGTAATGAAGGGGCTTTGGGCAATTCCTACTTTGGCTCTGCCTGAAAGAGGTAGATGTTTGTTATGTAGAATAGACTAACTCAGGTCTTAATGGCCCATTGACAACGGTGGGTGTGGGTGTTAGTTTCTGCCTCCCTTTTAGGGGAAATATTCTGCCTTTCTAATATCTCCTAAAATATCTCATTTTCCTAGGAGAGGGGGTGGGTGCTAACTTCCTACACCTGGTTGAGAAAAGGAGAAACATGTTTTTAAAAGACAAAAAGCAGTTTGCTCCCCCGGCAGATAATTGGTGTGCATTAAGACTGGGCCAGCCGATCTACAAAACAATTAGAACTTCAGCTCCAGGGCGATGGGATTAAGACAGGACCCTCCAGGCAGAGGTGGTTATTCAGCAAGTTCTGGCAGGTTCTGGAGAATCGGTACCGGAAAATTTGAGTAGTTCGGAGAACCAGTATGCCACTGCTGGCTGGCCTCGCCCCCATCTCTTCTCTGCCTCCTGAGTCCCAGCTGATCGGGAGGGATCTTGCAATAAACTTCCCCTGCCATGCCCACCAAGCCATGCCATGCCCACCAAGCCACGCCTACAGAACCAGTAGTAAAAAAAAATGGAATCCTACCACTACCTCCAGGACATAATAGGATTAGCCCTCTACCCATCTAACAGCATTGCAAAGTCACTGCATTGCAAAGTCACCTGGGGAGATTACATCACCCAGCAAGGCTCAACCAAACTTAATTCAGACGACCTAAAAAGTTAGCCATGACCCCCGCATAGCCCCCTGGGAGTCTGACAACCAATAGAATACATTTCTTGCACAGGAACAGGAAGCTCAAGGGCAAGACCCAAGAGAGGGCATAAATACCACTCTCTCTCAACTCCGTTTGGTCAGCTGCCCAGGATCTAAAACCCATGTGGTCCTGTCCACCATTAAACTTCCTTCCTTCCTTCCTTCCTTCCTTCCTTCCTTCCTTCCTTCCTTCCTTCCTTCCTTCCAATGTATAACCCACCCACCCCAATTGCAAAGA
The DNA here is from genome assembly GCF_051295495.1 of Thamnophis sirtalis. NCBI lineage: Eukaryota > Metazoa > Chordata > Lepidosauria > Squamata > Natricidae > Thamnophis > Thamnophis sirtalis. Next base: position 174,644,453 of record NW_028261381.1, on the reverse strand, counting down.
TTCTCAGCTGCTCATGAACACACAAAAACAGTCCATCAAAATTATAATTATAAATACAATTAGAAACCCAAACACAACCCATCAGGCCTCCAAAGTCTTCCTGAAAAGTTCCATCGTAGGCTCCCTTCTAAGTCCTTTACTGGTTTTTTTTATAACACCTCCAACACCTTTGCTCCTTACCTGTAGCTGGCAAAGAAAGATGTGGGCAGAAGGGTGTCAGATTCCAAAGTCCAGGAGCAATTGACCACCGGGTAGCTGATGGACCTGCAATGGATCGATGGTTTCTTGGGAGGATCTGCAAAGCAGAAGCCCAAAAGGTGAGTGACACATCTGGATCCCCTCTTCCTTTACAGGTAGTCCTGGACTTATGACCAAAATTGAGCCCCAACTTTCTGCTGATAATTAAGGCAGTTGTTAATTCTGGCCCATTTTATGACCTTTCTTGCCACCGTCGTTAAGTGAATCACTGTGTCAGGGCTCCGATGGATGCCCTAATTAAACCATGAGTCTCGAGCCAAACTTCAAAAGAAACCCAGTTATTTATTAGGGGCAACATGTCAGCAGGTATCCAAGCGAAGCCAACTCTGGACCCCATGTAATTATGGCCCAGTTGTTAAGATAGTAACATGGCTGTTGAGTGAATCTAGATTTTGCTTGGATTTTGCAGGTCAGAAGGTCGCAAAAGGGGACCGCATGAGGGCATGAATCAGAGTTTTTCCAAACTTGGCCACATTAAGATGTACAGACTTCAACTCCCAGAAATCCCCATGCTGGCTGGGGAATTTTGGGAGTTGGTTCACCACACATCTTAAAGTGAGAGATACTGTCATGAAGGAAAGAAGGAGGGAGGGCGGAAGGATGGAGAGGGAGGCAGGAATAGAGGAAGGAAAAGGAAGGAGGGAGCCAAGTGGGGGGAGGAGGGAAAGCAAATGGATGGGAGAAAGAGGACGAAAGAGAAGAAAAGGATGGAAGAAAGGAAAAGAAATGGGAGGGAGAGAAGGAAGGAAGGAAGGAAGGAAGGAAGGAAGGAAGGAAGGAAGGAAGGAAGGAAGGAAGGAATTGCAGCATCATATGGCTTGGTGGCTCCATTTGGGTAAGAGAGTTTGGGGCTCGGTTTCCTCACTCACAGCCCAGCTGGAGATGAATCCTTCGCAGAGTCTGCCCAGTGCTGGCATCTTGGCAGCTGTATTCCCCTTCCTGGGCCAAACTGGCATTCTGCAAGACGAGGCTGCCGTCTGGTTGCACCCCGTTCAAAGCGGTCTCTGAGCTCATATGGGTTTTCCATGCCACCCGGGATCCGCCTTCAGGAACAGGGCAAGGCAAGACCACAGTGGCGGCCCCGAGTCGGGCATACTGATGGTCGATGGGCTCTATGGTGGTCAAGAAAGAACAGTGGCGTAGGTTAAAAAAAATAATAGTATGCAGCATTCACATAACAATAGCCTGGGTTATCCTGAACTCTGGTTTGCTTCACCATTGTATAAATCCTAATTTGGATTACGGCCTCTCTGGGCCCCCTAAAAGCCGTGTTTTTTCAAAGCTGGCTATTTTAAAATGTGTGGACTTCAACTCCCAGAATTCCCCAGCCCTCCGTGTGTGTGTGTGTGTGTGTGTGTGTGTGTGTGTGTGTGTGTGTGTGAGAGAGAGAGAGAGAGAGAGAGAGAGAGAGAGAGAGAGAGAGAGAGAGAAAATGAAAGAGAGAAAAATGTATGTGTGTGAGAGTGAGTGTGAGAGAGAGAAAAAATATGAGAGAGAGAAAATGTGTGTGTGAGAGAGAGAGGGAAAGAGAAAATGTGTGTGTGAGAGAGAGCAAAGAGAGAGAGAGAGAAATGAGAAAGAGAAGATATGAGAGAGAGAGAGAATGTGTGTGTGAGAGAGGGAGAGAGAAAATGTGTGTGTGTGAGAGAGAGAGAGCAAAGAGAGAGAGAGATAAATGAGAGAGAGAAGATATGAGAGAGAGAGAATGTGTGTGTGAGAGAGAGAGAGCAAAGAGAGAGAGAGAGAAATGAGAGAGAGAAGATATGAGAGAGAGAGAGAGAGAATATGTGTGTGAGAGAGAGAGCAAAGAGAGAGAGAGAGAAATGAGAGAGAGAAGATATGAGAGAGAGAGAGAGAGAGAGAGAATGTGTGAGAGAGAGGGAAAGAGAAAATGTGTGTGTGAGAGAGAGAGCAAAGAGAGAGAGAGAGAAATGAGAGAGAGAAGATATGAGAGAGAGAGAGAGAATGTGTGAGAGAGAGGGAAAGAGAAAATGTGTGTGTGAGAGAGAGAGCAAAGAGAGAGAGAGAGAAATGAGAGAGAGAAGATATGAGAGAGAGAGAATGTGTGTGAGAGAGAGAGAGCAAAGAGAGAGAGAGAGAAATGAGAGAGAGAAGATATGAGAGAGAGAGAGAGAGAATATGTGTGTGAGAGAGAGAGCAAAGAGAGAGAGAGAGAAATGAGAGAGAGAAGATATGAGAGAGAGAGAATGTATGTGTGAGAGAGAAAATATTTGTTTGTGTGAGAGAGAAAAATGAAGAGAAAGAGATAAAAATAGAGAGAAATGAGAGAGAAATGAAAGAGAGAGAAAATGTGTGTGTGTGAGAGAGAAAAAGAGAGAAAATATGAGAGAGAGAGAATGTGTGTGAGAGAGAGAGCAAAGAGAGAAATAAGAGAGAGAAGATATGAGAGAGAGAGAATGTGTGTGAGAGAGAGAGCAAAGAGAGAAATAAGAGAGAGAAGATATGAGAGAGAGAGAGAATGTGTGTGAGAGAGAGAAAATGTGTGTGTGTGTGTGTGAGAGAGAGAGAGAGAGAGAAATATAGAGAAAGAGAGAAAAAGAGAGAGAAATGAAAGAGAAAAATGAAAGAGAAAATGTATGTGAGAGAGAAAAAATATGAGAGGGAAAGAGAGAAAATGTGAGAGAGAGAAAAAAAGAGAAAGAGAAAATATGAGAGAGAATGTGTGTATGTGAGAAACAAATGAGAGAAAATATTTCTGTGTGTGTGTGTGTGACAGAGAGAGAGAGAGAGAGAGAGAGAGAGAGAGAGAGAGAGAGAGAGAGAGAAATATGAGAGAGAGAAGGGGGGAAATGAGGAGGGGCAAGGAGGGCCCACCTAACAACATCCAAGCTGCAGACCCAGGTTGTTTCTTCTCTTACCTTCTGCCTAGAAGTACTAAGGACACCCCCCCCCCCGCCGCCCCCCAATCAATCATTTTAGATCTGGAGGTTTGGCTCTCTTGCTTTAAGTGAGATGGAAGCATGGAGACTTTGGCCAAACCTACCATAGAAAGCAAGGTGCTAGTTCTCATGATGAGGCTATACATTATTATTTTTTTCCAAGCAAGCAAATAATTAAAACATAATAAATAAAATAAAATAAAATATGAAACAAAAATACAGAGCAAATAATTGAGCTACCCAGAACCTTCCCACGAGTCCTACCTTCACTGGTCCAAGCAGTACTTGCAGGGACGATGAGACCAGACAGCAGGAATAGGAGGAAGGACAGGAGCCACTGCATCTGGACCGTGAGCGAAAGACAGAATTGAAAGAACCGCTTAAAAACCCACTTCACGCCCCTTTCCAGAATCTCACCATCTTTTTTTTTTACATCCTGGCAACCCAAATTGGATGCAATTGTAGAAAATCAGCACCCACCCCTCTCCTACGAGAACAAAGTTCTTTTTTTAATATTCCTCAAATAGTTTTAATATTCCTCAAGAATATTACATTTCTCTCCATGAGAAATGGAGAAATTGTGTGTGTGTGTGTTTTTTAAGAGGCAGGCAGCAGCCCCAATCTCCCTGCCCCTCCCAAGCGGAAACTGAGAAGGCAGCTTTTGGAAATGCAGATTAGGTCATCCAGTCAGGACATGATATTTGGAAACTCCCCGCAGCAAAATCTGAACAAAGGGAGAATGGTGGGATTAGAAAGCAACCCCTCACTCAAGATCCCAACACGGGACAATGCAATTGAGCAACAATAGGAATTGCTCAACACCAGTGGTGGGTTTCAAAATTTTTTAGAACCTCTTCTGTAGGTGTGGCCTGCTTTGTGGGAGTGGCTTGCTTGCTGGCCATATGACCGGACCGGGTGGGAGTGGCTTGCCAGCCATGTGACTGAATGGGAGTGGCTTGCCAGTCATGTGACTAGGTGGGAGTGGCCAACTTGTAAAATGTGGTGAAACTCACTTAAGAACGCTCTTGCTTAGCAACCAAAATGTTCGCTCAGAAACTGGCATTTGAAGCACCCAAGTCTTAAAGCTGTCAAGTTACAAGACCCTTGCACCCCTAACCCTTTAGGGAAAAAAACCCCAGGGGTGTTCAAACTTGACAGCTTTAAGACTTGTGGACTTCAACTCCCAGAATTCCTCCTCTCGCTCTTCCTCTTGATGATATACGGACTGGCGTGGGGAGGGAGCTGGAACCGGTTCTAAACGGCACGGTAGATTTGTGGAACCTCTTCTATAGAAGAGGTTAGAACTGGCAGGAACCCACCCCTGGCATGGCCAACTCAATGTCACTCAGGTCAATGGGCGCTTCACCTTAGCTGTTACAATGTTATAAGAGTTAACCAGAGAGGCAGTTTCTGTAAGCAGGGCAATAAAGATGAGGCTAGAAACAACACCAGAATGTTTCCTTCCTGCCTTCCTTACAGGATTAGCCCTGTAAAGTGGGAAAAACCAAAATAAGATTTCTTCCAACAACCGGTTCTCCGAACTACTTAGAAAGTTAACAGCCGGTTCAGCCAGATAGGAGCAGGCTGGCTGAATTCCACCACTGCTCAACACCCTTTCAGAACATCGGCTGAACACTTCACTGCATCACCTCCAGAGCAGTCCAAACTTCAACCAAACTTAGCTCAGACAAACGCCAAGGACAGGGAGGGCTAACCTTTTTTGGGCCGAGTGCCCAAAGTGCATGTGCTCCTGTGCATGTGCCCCACCCCCTACAGACATGCATGCCCCCTCATGTCCCCCACATGCAGCCCAACCCCCATGCATGTGGAGCAGAGACCCAATAACCAGCTGGCTAGTGGGAAGCGCGGTCACGCATGCGTTGCAGAGCTGAACTGGGGCAACGCCTTGTGTGCCCACAGGGAGGGTGCTGCGTGCCACCTGTGGCATGCGTGCCACCTGTGGCATGCGTGCCACCTGTGGCATGCGTGCCACAGGTTCACCATCACGGACCTAGGATTTGCATTTCCTTTTTTGCCTATAGAGCCAGCTATGACCCCTACATGACCCCATAGGAATCTGACAACAGACAATAGAATACATGTTCTTGCGCAGGAACAGGACGCTCAAGTGCAAAGCCTAAAGAAGGTATTAAAAAAAAAAACCCACTCTCAACTCCATTTGGTCAGCTGCTCAGAACCATGTACTTGGTGGGTCTGCTTCATCAATAAACCACCTTTCTAATTAGCCAACATGTTTCCAATGTCTTTCTCCCGGCTTGGAACTGAACCAGATGGATATTTTTCCCCACACAATATTCTTAAGTGGCTTACTATCTAAGGCATTATAAAGTGGTATTAAGCATGCAATCTTGATTCTATCCCTCTGTTGATGCAGCCTAGAACTGTGTTGGCTTTTTTGGCAGCTGCTGCACACGGCTGGCTCCTATTTAAATGGTTGTCCACTAGGACTCCAAGATCCCTCTCACAGTTACCACTATTGAGCCAGGTACCACCTATACTGTACCTGTGCATGTGGTTTTTCTTGCCTAAATGTAGAACCTTACTTTTTTCACCACTGAATTTCATTTTGTTAGATAGCACCCAATGTTGAAGGGTGTCAAGATCCTTCTGTATCTTAAGCCTGTCTTCTGGAGTGTTGCCTATTCCTGCCAGCTTGGTGTCATCTACAAATGTGATGAGTTCTGGAGAACTCATGAGAAATCTGTTAGTCAAGGCTAATCACAGCTCTCTCTTCTTTTAAACCAGAGAAAGCTTATTTTCTCTCTTTCGGCTTTATCTGTGCTCCCTACTGTTGTCTTATTTACAGCTTCTCTCTGAAAGCATTGCCTATAAATTGCAGCCAATTCCCCCAAGAGGAAATTGCTTCAAATTCCCCTTTTTCCCCTCTACGTTGCAGCTGCAATAGCAAACAACTGGAATGACAGACACAGATGTGCAAAGCCAACCTGACACCAGTGGTGGTATTCAGCCGGTTAAGACCGGTTTTGGACGAAGCGGAAGTGGTGACCTATCTGAAATAGTATAGGGTCTTCTGCTTGAGCAGGGGGTTGGACTAGAAGACCTCCAAGGTCCCTTCCAGCTCTATTCTGATTGACTGATTGATTGCCCAGCCTCACTCTGAAAGCCATCTGGGTGACTTTGGGCCAATCACTAGGAGACAGGGAGTTCTAGCCACACCAGCTGGGTGACTTTGAACCAGTCCCCCCCCCCTCTCTCTCTCTCTCTCGGCTGGACCCACCTTAGTTGCGGGGCAAATAAGAGGAGGAAGGTGTGTTGGAAATGTTCGCTTCCTTGAGTTATTTATAAAAATAATAATAAAGGCAGGATACCAATAAATATTTGTAGGGCGACAGACAAAGAGAGGGAAGGGAAAGGAAGAAGAAGAAAAATAGCGTGAGGAAGTCAGAAGGGAAAGAAAGAGACGGAGGAGACGAGAAGGAAGGAAAAGCTATGTTTTCTGTCTAATTTTTGCATAATCGAGGATAATAACTTACTGTATCGCAGAAGAAACATGACACTGAATTAAGGAAATAGGATTTGCTCTCCCCAACTTAAAAGTTTCAGTCTCATTTTTTTTGGGGGGGGGACTGAATTGTTTTCCTTTGAACTGAATTGTTCATATCCGCCTTTAAAAAAAAAAAATCTAGTTTTCCCTCGTTTGGTTTGTGGGTGGCACTGTACCCTTGACCCTACACTGGCCTTTAAGAATGTGCTCCTTACCTTAAACTGCGCCTCGATCCACCATACACGCAATGCCCTTCGTCATAGGAGAAACAGGACAGTCCCAAAACTGGACGATGGGGAAGGCCGGGATTGCAACAGACCATTTCGACATGCCGAGCGGACGCTTCGCTCTGGCTGCAAAGTAAACATCCCTTGAATGCCCTGGCCGAAGTGCGTTTGGTGTCCGGTTAGTTGCCACTCTGTTTTAGCTTTCGTGTCACTCGTACGCGGTTTGGGTTCCTGCGTTTTTTGGTACCGTTGTCTATTGTTTTGGTATAATTATTATTATTTGATATGGTATTATTTGATATGATATGTACAAGGAGAGTTTCTGCATTAGAGAAAAATTCCTAAGTGTCTCATCACACTTAGCCAATAAAGAATTATATTCTATTCTGTTCTCTGTTCTGTTCCATTCCCTTCCCTTCTATTCCGCTCCGTTATTCTATTCTGTTCTGTGTTCTCTCCCCTTCCCTTCCATTCTATTCCGCTCCATTATTCTATTCTGTTCTGTATTCTTTTCTGTTCCCTCCATTATTCTATTCTGTTCTGCGTTCTGTTCTGTTCTGTGTTCTGTTTCATTCCCTTCCATTCCATTCCGCTCCATTATTCTATTCTGTATTCTTTTCTGTTCCCTCCATTATTCTATTCTGTTCTGTGTTCTGTTTTGTTCTGTTCTGTGTTCTGTTTCATTCCCTTCCATTCCATTCCGCTCCATTATTCTATTCTGTTCTGTATTCTTTTCTGTTCCCTCCATTATTCTATTCTGTTCTGTGTTCTGTTTTGTTCTGTTCTGTGTTCTGTTTCATTCCCTTCCATTCCATTCCGCTCCATTATTCTATTCTGTTCTGTATTCTTTTCTGTTCCCTCCATTATTCTATTCTGTTCTGTGTTCTGTTTTGTTCTGTTCTGTGTTCTGTTTCATTGCCTTCCATTCCATTCCGCTCCATTATTCTATTCTGTTCTGTATTCTTTTCTGTTCCCTCCATTATTCTATTCTGTTCTGTGTTCTGTTTTGTTCTGTTCTGTGTTCTGTTTCATTCCCTTCCATTCCATTTTATTCCACTCCATTATTCTATTCTGTTCTGTATTCTTTTCTGTTCCACTCCATTATTCTGTTCTGGTCTGTGTTCCGTTCCGTTCCACTCCATTATTTTTTTCTGCTCTGCTCTGTTCTATTCCTTTCCACTCTACTGCATTATTCTATCTATCCCAGTGTTTCTCAACCTTGTCAACTTGAAGATGTCTGGACTTCAACTCCCAGAATTCCCCAGCCAGCGATTGCATACTCACTAGGACTGATGATGTTACCTAGCTGGGTTACAAAACGTCTGGAAGAAAACCACCAAGCTCAGAGAGCATCAAGGACCCCACAGTTCAGCCATGAGCCACAAATATTCTCTTCTACTGGTATTCACATGTATGTGGGGGAGAGAAAGAGGGGAAAAATAAAGGAAAGATGTAGGAATCACTCCGTTAGGCACCAGACAAGCTCAAGAGAACCTTTATTAAAATCTGCAAACTGCAGACCCCTCCTTGTAAGATCCAGGAAGCTGTTAACAACAGCCGAGCACTCTTCACACCGTAGAGAAACTAGGATCAGAAACCAGGAAGAAATAAATTTGATTCAAACTGTTTAATCCAATCTGGGGCAATGATGCTGGCAAAGAGACAGCTCAGTTGGAAAGGATGAAACTCCGAAGCGGAGAAGATTTGGGGTGAGCCGATGCTGGATCTGTTACATAACTGGGTAACAAGCTTGATTGGCTACCCCACAGTGGTTATCAACTCCTTTCACCAATCGCATGTAGCCCTGCTCGCCCCACTTCTCGGACCAGCTGGGAAAGAGAAGAAAGGGAGATTAATAGGTGGACAGTTGATGGTGTGTGGCAAACGTTTTGGCTCTTTGTTAGAAATTCTGTTTATATAAAGCACAACCAGAACAAAGAGTACAATCACCATGTGCTTTACTGCTCAACTATATAACTGTAACAGGAAACAGGAAGCTCTACTTAGAAGAAAAGAGCATACAGTTTATACCATAGACCCAAACTTGTAAATACTGCCATCTACTGGCTGAATACTACTATAGTTGCACAAAAATACATCCCAACAATGAATTCCAACACTCTTGAATCGATCAAGAGGTTCTGCCGTGTCCCTTCTACAGCTGGTCCAGAATCTTTGTGGTGCTGAGGTTGAACTGCTTTAAAAATAAAAAAATCTGCCAGAAATGAAGATTGTGCAATGGATGCAATTCACATATAAGAGAGGGAGTTTGATCTACTTAAGGCCCTAGGCTAGAAAGTAAGAGATTGGGAGTTCTAGTCCTGCCTTAGTCATAAAAGCTGGTTAGGGGACTTTGGGCCAATCACCAGGAGACAGTGAGTTCTAGCCCTGGTTTAGGTGTGAAAGCCGGCTGGTGACTTTGGACCAATCACCAGGAGATGGTGAGTTCTAGTCCCACCTTAGGCATCCAAGCCAGATGTGAGACTTTGGGTCAATCACCAGGAGATGGGGAGTTCTTAGGCATAAAAAGCCAGCTGAGCCAATCTTCCCAAGGCTGAGAAACCCTGATCTAACAAATAACCCCCCACTCTTTTTCTTAGCTAAACCAGATAATAACAATAGCACTTAGACTTATATACCGCTTTATAATGCTTTACAGCCCCCTCTAAGCGGTTTACAGCGTCAGCACATTGCCCTCAACAATCTGGATCCTCGTTTTACCGACCCTGGAAAGGTAGAAGGCTGAGTCAACCTTGAGCCTGGTGAGATTTGAAATGCCAAATTGCAGGCAGCCAGCAGGCAACAGAACTAGCCTGCAGTACCGGCTGTAACCACTGTGCCACCTCGGCTCTTGAGAGTTAAATGAGATTTAACTTTGACAGGAATGGATTTTTGATGGGCTTCTCCTTCATCCTGCACCAGATCCTCTTTAGTCACCTGTTCTTTAGGATCCAATAATTTGTGGTTTTGTTACCCTCCTGCTCAGCATCGTAGCCCACGGCCAGCATGGCGTGGTTGACGCGATGGGTGCACCAATTGCTTGCAAAGATACCTGAGCAGAAAAGAACAGAGGAGGGAGGGAGGGAGGGAGGGAGAGAGAGAGAGAGAGAGAGAGATGATTCAGAAACCACTAGCAGGAGGTCTCTTGAACATCCGCATCTGTGCATGTACACATAAGTACCCACCCACTCCACTATTGCCATCAGCCCTGAATCTACTGTGTGTGTTCAGCAAAAGAAGCAGGGGCTGATCAGTCGGCCAGCCTTGTTTTCATAATTTGGCTTCATGATTGAGGGGTCTTTGGTGCTCTCTGAGCTTGGTGATTTTCTTGCACATTTCATGACCCAGCTAGGTAACTTCATCAGTGCTAGAAGGGAGAGGGGGTTTGTTCTCTGTTAATACAATGTACAGACAGACAAACTTGGGTGGATAGAGATCCAAGATAGATAGATAGATAGATAGATAGATAGATAGATAGATAGATAGATAGATAGATAGACAGACAGACAGACAGACAGACTGACTGACTGACTGACTGACTGACTGACTGACTGACTGACTGACTGACTGACTGACTGACTGACTGACTGACTGACTGACTTGGATGCATAGAGATAGATAGATAGATAGATAGATAGATAGATAGATAGATAGATAGATAGATAGATAGACAGACAGACAGACAGACAGACAGACAGACAGACAGGATGGATGGATGGACAGACAGACAGAATTGGAAGGATGGATAGATAGATATAGATGTATGGATAGATGTATAGCTAGATAGATGACATATAATGGATGGATGGATCAATAAACTGACTGACTAACTGACTGACTGACAGATGTGGGATCTTTGGTATCTTTTGAGCTTGGTTGTTTTCTTGCAGATGTTTCATGACCCAACTAGGTAACATCATCAGTGCTAAAAGGGAGTGGGGTTGATGTTAATATGCAAGTGCTTTTTGTCCTGTCAGTGTTGGTGGGGGTGTTCTTGATTGTTCCTTGATTTAGGCTGTTGTTTATCGTTCGTTTGTTTGATTGTTTGTCTGAATTGGTAGCTTCTTGATTAGAATTTTGTTTACCGCTTGATTGTTGATCCAGTGTTAAATTCTTATTTATTCTATTTTTATTTACTGTTAGATTTCTGTGCCAAGATGACTCTGGGTGGCTTACACTCATGCAATTAGAATAACCACATAAAACATTAAAATGTTAAATGTTGGTGTTATCAAGTTAGAAGTTGAAAGATTATTAATATGTATAAATAAACAATATTACTATTACTATTTATAAAGTAAATTGACCCAGGTAATACACTGTTTACCAAGCACTAATATATATTAAAGAAAAATAGTGTGTGTGTGTGTGTGTGTGTGTGTGTAGGTGTGTGTTGGGCTGGTGTTTTTGGCTTAAAGCGTGGTCGGAACTTCCATCTTTCTATAAATCTTGGTGGGGGTGTGTGAAGTGCTGGCGTTGTTTCAGTAAGTGGATTGATTGGCTGTGTGGTTGTATCATGATTGGTAGATTGGTGCTGATTGGTGCTGGCTGTGCGTCCATTGTTGTTTTGTGTTGTAGGCCGTTACAACAGGCCAAGATTTATAGAAAGACGACATCTCCGACCGCGCTTTAAGCTGAAAACACCAGCCTGAAGATGGCGAGTGGGAGCTTGCTGAAACGTTGCTAAGACAATCTCAATCTTACACGGGAAAAGACCCGAATACAACAAGACCAGCATCTTGTGGCACTGATGATGTTACCTAACAGGGTCATAAAATGTCTGTAAGAAAACAAACAGCGGTATGTAAATATAAGCAGAGAGCAAACCTCACTCCCTTCTACAACTGAAGATTTTACCCACGCCCAATAGAAGCCGTCCTTGTTCAGCAAGCAAAATTGGCACCAGTGACTTGGTCGTTAAGCGGGGTAGTCACTAAATAAAACCATCTGCAAAGTGCTTCAAGACAAGGAGGGCTCTCAAAGTGACTTTTTCATGAGCGTAGTAACTGTGAACGGTCTTTGCCTTAGGCAGTCACTAAATGAGGACTGCCCTTATTTAGCCTAGAAATCTATCTTACAGCAATCTCACACACACTCTACAGCAGGGGTGTCAAACTCAACTTCTTTGAGGGCTGTATCAGGGCTGTGGTTGACCTCAAGGGGAGGTAGCCAACTGGGGGGCATGGCCAGCTGGGTGGTGTGGCCACTGGGTGGGTGTGGCCAGCTGGGCGGGTGTGGCCACTGGGCAGGCATGGCCAGCTGGGTGGGTGTGGCCACTGGGCAGGCGTGGCCAACTGGGTGGGTGTGGCCACTGGGCAGGTGTGGCCAACTGGGTGGGTGTGGCCACTGGGTAAACATGGCCAACCGAGCAGGCATGGCCACCCAAGTGGGCATGGCCAGCTTGAGGTGGCAGGCTGAACCAAAGTAGGCCACAAGCCTGAACCAAACTAGGGTTTCATGATATTAAGCTTTAACTGTTTATATAGAAATTGCAGGACATAGTGCGGTTAGATACGAGTTAGAAGGAAGTCTGTACATGAAATATGCTGAAGCGAAGCATTTATTTTAGCCTATTTGCTGGCTTGGTTGTTATTCTGTTTGGTAGACACATATTGTTAGTTCCTCAAAATACATGCCATGTCTGTCCGTTGGCTGGCCTATGTATTATGACTTCCTGTAGATATACGTTCTTTAACTCAAGGGCAAATCTTGAGGGGTGTTTCCAAAACTAAAAGATGGCTTTAGCTGAAAGGGATAAACTATATAAGGAATTTCCTGACTTTCACTCATTGTTCAGGCCATTTTTTCTGAACCTGCGCAATAAACAATTCCTTCTCTGAAGAGCTGGCTTTTGTGTCCCGTCTTTTCTACAACAAGCTTGACGCCATTGCCAAACTGCTGCCGTGTTTCCTCTTTGCATTGGTTAGACGAAGACAGCCCAGTGGGCCGGATCTAATCACACCGCGGGCCGGATCCGGCCCGTGGGCCTTGAGTTTGACACCTGTGCTCTACAGATTCCCAATTGCCTCAGTTCTCCTTACCCGACTTATAGAAATGGAACTGGAAACTCCGAGCATCCACACCCAAGGATATCGGTCCCATGGTGGCTACAGCTTGCTCCAGAGCTGTCTCGTTCTCTGGCTGAATCCGCACTAAGGACGTGCAGTTGCCCACCCGCGTTTCTGGTTTGTAGCGACAGTACATCTCATCCTGCAGAGATGGGGTGAGAAGATGCAGGGAAAGTTTAGCAGCCCCTTTTCAGACTGACACCTAGAATACAGAATCATAGGAACTAGAAGGGATTGTTCTGACCTAGGCTTCCCAAGATCATGAAACCGGCCCGATAAAACCCCTTTTATTTAGTTTAAAGGGAAATCCTCTCCAGCAAAGTCCCGGCCAGGAGTCTTTCAAGAGATTTCACAACTACAGGCCTTGATCAGGCTTGGAGAGCTGCCAGCCATCGAGGACCTTACAGATCTCCTTTCCTCCACCTCCTCCTCCTCCTCCTCCTCCTCCTCCTCCTCCTCCTCCTCCTTCCCCACTCCCTTCTAGCACTGATGGTGTTAGCTAGTTGGGTAATGAGACATTTGCAAGAGAACAACCAAGCTCAGAGAGCACCAAGGACCACACCACAATCCTCCTCCTCTCCTCCTCCTCCTGCTCCTCCTGCTGCTGCTGCTGCTGCTGCTCCTCCTCCTCCTCCTCCTCTCCCAAACCCCACTCTCTTCTAGCACTGATGATGTTACCTAGTTGGGTCATGAGACGTCTGCAAGAAAACCCCCAAGCTCATGGAGCACCGGGATTGCCACAAATAAGCTATAAATATTCTCTTTCATCTTCCACAAAGATTATTAGGGGACCGGAGGCTAAAACACACGAAGAACGGTTGCAGGAACTGGGTAGGTCTAGTTTAATGAAAAGAAGGACCAGGGGAGACAGGATAGCAGCCTTCCAATATCTCAGTGGTTGCCACAAGGAAGAGGGAGTCCAGCTATTCTCCAAGGCACCTGAGGGCAGAACGAGGAGCAATGGGTGGAAACTAATCAAGGAGAGAAGCAACTTAGAACTGAGGAGAAATTTCCTGACAGTGGAAACAATTAATCAGTGGAACAGAAATTGCCTCCAGAAGTTGTGAATGCCCCAACACTGGAAGCCTTTAAGATGTTGGATAGCCATTTGTCTGGAACGGTATAGGGTTTCCTGCCTGGGCAGGGGGTTGGACTAGAAGACCTCCAAGGTCCCTTCCAACTCTGCTATTGCATTGCATTGTATTGTATCTCTATTTGATGCCTTGCCCATGTCCGCCTCCTTCCCCTCCCTCACCTTCTCCTGGTAAGGGTAATCCTGCTCCGAATCGATGCCTCCGTTCTGCCGAACGTATTCGAAGGCGTGGCTGACGTAGCCTCCGTGGCAGCCCTCGTTGCCCAGCTTCCAGGAGCAATCCATGAGGTTCTGCTCGCTCAGGGGGACCAGCTTCCCCGTCTTCTTGAAGAGCAGCCCTTCCAGAGCCCCCGTGGCACTGAAGGCCCAGCAGGAGCCGCAGCGTCCCTGGGAAGACAGCAAGAGGCGGAGAGGAGCTCCAGGGAGGACCAGCAGGGGGAAGCTGGCCCTCTTGGTTCTGTACTTCATGATGATGGTGGAGGGAGACGGAGACGGAGAAAGAAAAGGAGAAGGAAAATGAAGAAAAGATAGAAAGGGAAGGGGAAGTAGGAAGAGAAGAGAAGGGGCAGGGAAGCAGTGGTAGAGAGGGAAGGAGGAGAAGGAGGGGGAGAGAAGGGGAAGGAGAAAGGGGAGGAATGGTAGAGAGAGGGGAGGAGGAAGATATAAAGAAAAAGAGAAGGAAAATGAAGAAAAGAAAGAAAGGGAAGGGGAAGTAGGAAGAGAAGAGAAGGGGCAGGGAAGCAGTGGTAGAGAGGGAAGGAGGAGAAGGAGGAGGAGAGAAGGGGAAGGAGAAAGGGAAGGAATGGTAGAGAGAGGGGAGGAGGAAGATAGATAAAGAAAAGGAGAAGGAAAATGAAGAAAAGATAGAAAGGGAAGGGGAAGTAGGAAGAGAAGAGAAGGGGCAGGGGCAGGGAAGCAGTGGTAGAATAGAATAGAATAGAATTTTATTATTTGTATGCCGCCCTTCTCCAGGAGGACTCAGGGCAGCGAACAATTCAAAGGGGGAAAAAGGGGGAACATAAAAGACAAAATACAAATAATAAAAGTCGACAACAATTGCACAACCATACAAGTCGAGAGGGGAGGGAACTCATCACCCCCAGGCCTGCCGGGAAAGCCAGGTTTTGACATCTTTTCGGAAGGCCTGGAGAGAGGTGAGGGTCCGAATCCCTGCGGGGAGTTCATTCCAAAGGGCCGGAGCTGTCACAGAGAAGGCCCTCCCCCGGGTGGTAGCCAGATGGCATTGGCTGGTAGATGGCACCCAGAGGAGGCCAACCCTGTGAGATCTAATGGGTCTGTGGGAGGTAATTGGCAGCAGGCGGTCTCTCAAGTACCCAGATCTAGAGAGGGAAGGAGGAGAAGGAGGAGGAGAGAAGGGGAAGGAGAAAGGGAAGGAATGGTAGAGAGAGGGGAGGAGGAAGATAGATAAAGAAAAGGAGAAGGAAAATGAAGAAAAGATAGAAGGAGAAGGAGGAGGAGAGAAGAAGAAGGGGAAGGAATGGTAGAGAGGGAGGAGCAGGAGAAGAAATGGAGAAGGAGAGAAGGAAGAAGGAGAAAAATGGAGGAGGAGGAGGAGAAATAGAGGAAAAGAAATGGAGAAGGGGGAGAAAGGGAATGGAGAAAGGAAAGGGGAAGGAGTGATAAAGAGGGGGAGGGGGAGAAATGATGGAGGAGGAAGATGGAGTCAAAGGCAAAGAAAAATGAAGAGAAGATAGAGGAGGAGGAGAGGAGGGACGGAGGAGGAGGAGAGAAGCAGTGGTAGAGAGGGAAGAAGGAGGAGAAGAGAAGGGGAAGGGATGGTAGAGAGGGAGGAGGAATGGAGAAAGAGAAGGAGAGAAGGGGAAGAAATGGAGGATGGGGAGAAATGGAGAAGGGGAAGGAGAAGAAATAGAGGAGGAGGAGAGAAGGGGAAGGAATGGTAGAAAAGGAGGAGAAATGGAGAAGGAGGAGAAGAGAAAGGGAAAGGGAAGCAGTGGTAGAGAGGGAAGGAGAAGATAAGAGAAGGGGAAGGAATGGGAGGGAGGGTGGGAGGAGGAGGAGGAGAAATGGAGAAGGTGAAGGAGAGAAGGGAAAGGAAAAGGGGAAGGAACAGTAGAGAGGGAGAAGGAGAAGAAATGGAGGAGGAGGGGGGACAAGGAGGAGGAGGTCAGCAGAAGGAGGGGGAGGAGAAAAAGAAAGAGATAGGGAAGGAGAAGAAAGAGAAGGACAAGAAGAAGAAGAGAGGAAGAAAGTGAAGAGAGGAGAAGAAAGAAAAAGGAAGATGAAGAGAAGAGGGAGGGGATAAGGAGAGAAGGAAAAGAAGGAAGAGGAGGATCAGAGAAAGAGGAGAAGAAAGAGGAGAATGAGAAGAAGAAAGAAGGAAGAAGAGAAACAGGAAAAAGAAGAGAAAAATCCATCACTGGAAATGCTCTGCAGGGACAGAAGAACAAGCTGCTCCCATATCAGTGCAGGAGGAGGAGGAGGAGGAGGAAGAGGAGGAAGAGGAGGGGGCGGGGGAGGAGGAGGAGGAGGAGGAGGAGGAGGAAGACATTTCATAGAGCTGCAAGTCAATATGGAAAATTATGGAAAAAAAGAAAAATTCTACCTGGACTCCCAAATCTCCCAACTCACCTGATTTTTCACAGGAGTAACGTAACCCTTCGTACGCCAGTCCACCTGCTTGGGAATCTCCTCCGTGGCTGATTCTTGGAAGTAAGTGTCCCCCTCTTCGTACTCTTCGGCTCGACTTTGCTGGAAACCATTCAACATCTGGTTAAACTCCTCATCTGTCTGGAGAAGAGAAATCGGGAATTTTTGTCTCCTGCTTGGGAGTCTTAAACCTTTCAGCAGGACAGCCGAGCAAGCCGTGGGAGAAACTGAGGCAGAGAAGGGGGCAGGTGGAAATTGGAGCTACTAGTAAGGTTGTCATCGAAGGGAGGCCCATGCGTAGCCACTATAGGACACCCGTTCTCATTCTTGGCAACTTTAAGGTAGGTGGACATCAACTCCCAGAATTCCCCAGCCAGCAACTGTGGATGTCAACTCCCAGAATTCCCCAGCCTGCATTTGTGGACTTCAATTCCCAGAATTCCCCAGCAGTGAGTTCAGTGGAGAGGGAATGGTGATTTTACAGTATCCTTCCCCTGCCACGCCCACCAAGCCACACCCACCAAGCCACGGCCACAGAACCGGTAGTAAAAAAAATTGAATCCCACCACTGGCCCTCAGCCATAATAGGAATTGCCCAAAGCCCCTTCATTACATTATCACCCAGCAAGATTCAACCAAGCTTGGGACTCAAGACACTACAAAGTTACCCCTGCGTAGCCCCATGGGACGCTGACAACCAATCAGAATACTTATCTTATACAGGTACAGGAAGCTCCAAGGCGGGGCCCAAGAGAGGGTATAAATCAGTTTTTTTTTAACCTACTCTGTGGGTGTGGCCTCTTTTGTGGGAGTGGCTTGATGGCCATGTGACCTGGTGGGAGTGGCTTGCCGGCCATGTGTTCTCTCTCTCTCTCTCTCTCTCTCTCTCTCTTTTTCCTTCCTTTTGTCTCTCTGTCCCTTTTTCCTTTTTCTTTCTTTCATCTCTCTCTCTCACTTTTTCTTTCTTTTTTCTTTTTTATTTCTTTCTTTCTTCCTTTCTTTTTCTTTCTCTTTCTCTCTCTTTGTGTGTGTGTGTGTGTATGTGTGTGTGTGGGTGGGTGGGTGTCAGTGGTGGGTTTCAAAAATTTTTGGAACCTCTTCTGTAGGTATGGCCTGCTTTCCAGGTCCACTGATGGAGCCTCTTCTAACTGGTTCGGTAGATTTGACGAACCGGTTCTACCGAACTAGTGCGAACCAGTAGGAACCCACCACTGGTATCTATCTATCTATCTATCTATCTATCTATCTATCTATCTATCTATCTATCTATCTATCTATCTATCTATCTATCTATCTATCTATCTATCTATTTATCTATCTCCCTCTCTCTCCCTCTCTCTCCCTCTCTCTCTCCCATGTGCTATTTGTGCCCAGGATTTCAAACCATGTGATCCTGTCCACCATTAAACCATCTTTCCAATCAGCCTCCATGTTTCCAGTGTCTTCCTCCCCACTTGGAACTGAACCCAGATGAGCATTTCTTCCAACAGTGGCCCATGGGCGTCGCAAAGATGACACAACTGAGCAACTCAACCACCACCACAACCACAACCACAGCAACCCCTTCCAGAGTTTGCCTGGTTACCAGATCACCCAAATGGTTCATGGCCAGTTGGAAACTGTGTTTGCCCCGAGCGGCTTCCAAATTGTGCTGTTCAATTCTCCACAGGTTCTTCTCCCACACCATCCGACGGAAAGCTTCTTCCTCCTGGAACGACAAAAAAGGGCCCATCACAAATTGTTACGGCCCACCAGTGGAGCTGGCAGCGGAGTCAGGCAGCGGGGAGGTTGGGGAGGAAGGTGGGCCAGTCCTGGAGTCTGGGGAAGGCTCTGATGAGGGCTCTGTGTCGGAGGCAGAGAGGGGGGCAGGGCCGTCTTGACAGTTATCAACTGCCTTCGGAGTCAGACATCAGTGCGGCAGAAGAACAGCTGGAGCCTGTTCCCAGTGTGTGCATGTGCAGAGCTGCCAGACGAAGGGAACAACTAAGGAACAGGGGTCCACTTGGGAGTAAGGCCACAGGTAGAAAATGAATCCCCCCCCCCCAGGGAATAAAGAGGAGCGAAAGGGGAGTGGAGTTTGCAGGAGACAATTAGTTCAATTCAATTAGGGTGAAGATCTGTTCCTGACTTCTTGCCAAGTATTGTCTGCTACTGAGTGGCGTTTGGAAGATATCGGCCTGGCAGCTCTCCAAGCCTGATCAAGGCCTGTAGTTGTGAAATCTCTTGAAAGACTCCTGGCCGGGACTTTGCTGGAGAGGATTTCCCTTTAAACTAAATAAAAGGAGTTTTATTGGGACGAGGAGCCGGCTTTGTGCTTTTGGGAAGCCTAGGTCAGAACGCAAATTGAGAGACAGAAACGCTTCTCCCGAAGCCCAAGATCACCCCAAGGAAAACCCCCAAATTTAAAGAACATTTTAATTGAAGCTTTGTTTCAGGGAGACACCATGATCCAGCAGGCTGATAAAAGAAGCAATAATAGACTTCGAGGCAGGTAGTCCTCGACCTACGACCACAATTGAGCCCAACATTTTTGTTGCTAAGAGAGACTTTTGCTAGGTGGGTTTTGCCCCGTTTTACAGCCTTTCTTGCCATCGTTGTTAAGTGAATCAAGGCAGTTGTTAAGCTAGGAATGAGGTTGTTAAATGAATCAGGCTTCCTCATTGACCGTCATAAATATGAGCCAGTTGCCAAGTGTCTGAATTTGATCATGTGCCCACAAGGATGCTGCAACTGTCATAAGTGTGAAAAATTGACATCCACCCATCTCAAAGCCTGCTGACTGGGGAATTCTGGGAGTGGAAGTCCACCCATCTCAAAGCCTGCTGACTGGGGAATTCTGGGCGTGGAAGTCCACCCATCTTAAACCCTGCTGACTGGGGAATTCTGGGAGTGGAAGTCTACCCATCTTAAACCCTGCTGACTGGGGAATTCTGGGAGTGGAAGTCCATCCATCCCAAAGGCTGCTGACTGAGGAATTCTGGGAACTGTATTTTAATTACGTGTATTGTGTTTGTATCCCCTTTTCCCCTTTTGAGTGGTTCGCCGCCCTGAGTCCCTCCCGGAGAAGGGCGGCATACAAATAAACTAAATCTTAATCTTAATCTTAACTTGAAATCCACCCATCTTAAAGCCTACTGACTGAGGAATTCTGGGAGCGGAAGTCCACCCATCGTAAAGCCAGCTGACTGGGGAATTCTGGGAGCGGAAGTCCACCCATCGTAAAGCCAGCTGACTGGGGAATTCTGGGAGCGGAAGTCCACCCATCGTAAAGCCAGCTGACTGAGGAATTCTGGGAGTGGAAGTCCACCCATCTTAAACCCTGCTGACTGGGGAATTCTGGGAGTGGAAGTCCACCCATCTTAAAGCCAACTGACTGGGGAATTCTGGGAGCTGAAGTCCACCCATCTTAAATCTGTCAAAGTTGAAAACCTTTGATGTAACCTTACAATACAGTAGAATTAGCCCTTCTGGACAAGGCTGACACAAACTCACCTCCAGGTATTCTTTGGCGTGGCTTTCTTTCCATCCCTTCCATGCTCCTTCCAGGGTCAGATCCACAGGGCTGCAGGATACCTTCAGGAAGACCAGCGTTGCCACGCTGAGCCGAAAAAGTGACAACATGTCTCTGCCTTGGTGGAAATGAAGATAGTTAAGGATGCTGAAAGCTGGGCACCCTGTGTCCCCCGTGAGTTTATTCACCCCTCAACTGCTGCATGATTGATTTCTCTCCTAAATAAAAAGCTTTGCATTTGTAAATTTCATTTTGTTGTTTTGAACCCATGTCTCCAGCCTACCCAGAGTATCTTCACGGAGTTTGTTTTTGTCTCCTGGAACCAGAGGTGGGTTCCTACCAGTTCGCACCTATTCGGTAGAACCAGTTCGTCAAATCTACCGAACTGGTTAGAAGAGGTTCCACCAGTGGACCCGGAAAGCAGGCCACACCTACAGAAGAGGTTCCAAATATTTTTTGAAACCCACCACTGCCTGGAACCCGGTTTCGTAACCCTTGCAAATTTAATAAGCATTTTCTCTTGTCCCCTCCCTCCCTAAATCATTAATGGAAATAACAACCATCTTGGTTGGGCATTTTGAAGTTTTCAAAAATGTCCATTCAAATTCAATATAGAGGCAAGAAAAACAAAATATATAGGTATACATTTAAAGGTATAGTATATAGGCGGTACCTGGCTCAATAGTTATAACTGCAAGAAAGATAGACTAGAATAAAAGAGTTGGAAGGGACCTTCGAGGTCTTCTAGTCCAACCCCTGCTTAGACAGGAAACCCTACACCACTTCAGACAAATCATTGTCCAATCTCTCCTTAAAAACATCCAGTGTTGGAGCATTCACAACTTCTGGAGGCAAGTAGTTCCATTGTTTAATTGTTCTCTCTGTCAGGAAATAGGATCTTGGAGTCCTCCTGGACAATCACTTAAGTATGAGCCAGCCGTGTACAGCAGCTGCCAAAAAGGCCAACACAGTTCTAGGCTGCATAAACAGAAGGATAAGATCATGTGAAGTGTTAATATCACTTTATAATGGTTTGATAAGACCATACTGGGAATACGGCATCCAGTTTTGGTCGCCACAATGTTTTAAAAATGTTGAGACTCTAGAAAGAGTGCAGAGAAGAGCAACAAAGAGGATTAGAGGACTGGAGGCTAAAACATATGAAGAACGGTTGCTGGAACTGAGTATGTCTAGTTTAATAGAAAGAAGGAGCAAGGGAGACATGATAGCAGTCTTCCAATATCTCAGGGGTTGCCACAAAGAAGAGTGAATCAAACTATTCTCCAAGGCACCTGAAGGACAAGAAGCAATGGGTGGAAACTAATCAAGGAGAGAAGCAACTTAGAACTGAGGAGAAATTTCCTGACAGTGAGAACAATCAATCAGTGGAACAGAAGTTGTGAATGCCCCAACACTGGAATTCTTTACGAAGATGTTGGAGAGCCATTCGTCTGAAGTGGTGTAGGGTTTCCTGCCTAGGCAGGGGGTTGGACTAGAAGACCTCCAAGGTCCCTTCCCACTCTGCTATTCTGTTAGTCCACCACCCTACTCAAGCATACCATTTCAGACAAGTGACTGTGCAGTCTCTTCTTAAAAACCTCCAATGATGATGTAAATTATGTAGAAAAGATGTGGAGACTCTAGAAAGAGTGCAGAGAAGAGCAACCAAGAGGATTCGGGGACTGGAGACTAAAACATATGAAGAACGGTTGCAGGAACTGGGAATGTCTAGTTTAATGAAAAGAAGGACTAGGGGAGACATGATAGCAGTCTTCCGATATCTCAGGGGTTGCCACAAAGAAGAGGGAGTCAGGCTATTCTCCAAGGCACCTGAGGGCAGGAGAATAGAATAGAATAGAATAGAATAGAATTCTTAATTGGCCAAGTGTGATTGAACACACAAGGAATTTGTCTTTATGCATATGCTGTAATAAAATATATTCATCAAGAATAAAAAGATGCAACACTTAGTCAAGGTTACTAATAAGTTATCAAATCGTATTAGGACACAATTAAAAACAATGTAAATTGAAAAGTACAAGCAACATGGTTGCAATCCTAAGTTGGAAAAGACAGATATTAATAAAGAAGAGAAGAATAATAGTAATACAGTGTTAGTGTCAGGCCTGCAATTATATTCCTTTTAGAATTTTGGCCTGCCACATTTTCTCTTATTTCAATATGCTGTTTCATTAGTATAGTTGATGGGAGGGGGAAATAGAAAGGAGTAGGATTGTGGAATGTATTGTTGTCATTCTTTTCTAGAAGACCAAGGTCATCTTTTGTCTCCGCACCTCGACACCTGACCGGAAGCAGCTGGGTGTGGATGCCAGCGTGGAAGAAGAAGATTGGACCATGTGATGGATTGTGGGTGTGGGGACAAGATCATGAACTTCCAACTGGGTGAGATTCTGACGTCATTTCCAGAATTGGGATTTACACAGATGTGCTAAGATGTCTGCTTTATTAAATTGGAACTTTAAGGATCGTTTTGCCTTGGACTCTGATTTAATTCTACATGATACTTGGAACGCTGACATTAGTTGACAGTGCTGTGGGAATTAGTTGTTTAAGCAGAGTGATGGCATTCGGGGGAAAAACTGAAGAAGCAATCGGTGGAAACTAATCAAGGAGAGAACTAAGGAGAAATTTCCTGACAGTTAGAACGATCAGTGGAACTGTTTGCCTCCATAAGTTGTGGGTAGCTTCAACACTGGAGGAGTTTAAGAAGAGATTTCTATGAAATGTTATAGGGTTCCCTGCTCGAGCATGGGGTTGGACTAGATGATTTCCAGGGTACCTTCCACTCTATTATTCTATGTTCCATGTTCAGCAGGCCCACATCTGGGGGGGAAGGTATGCCAGGCTGGGGAATTGCTCCCTAAATCATAGCCGAAATCCTAGCAGGTATACACAACATTGCATGCTCAGTTCTGCAAATTCACCAGGTCTTAGTTGAAGTGAAATATTAAGAGGCAGATTATATTTTTCTCTTGTTTGATTTTTCATTCAATACGACTAGACAGCTTGAAAATGGGTGGGGTGTTAAATGGATCGCTGCAGTTAATTACACGGTAAAAAAGACACAAGGGGGGGGAAAACAAAATAAAGCACAGAACATACATAACAATATACAATAATTTTACAGCTTTCTATATTGGCTTTCCTCCTTCTTAGCTTTTATAATTCTCCCTGTCTTCTTTACTGTTTTTAAAGATTAAAACATTCAATAAAAATTATTTCTAAAAAAAAAACAATTACACGGTTGTTAAGTGAGTCAACAGGGGAAGATTTTTTATTTTATTTTTACGAGCCTGTAATAGCACTAGCATTTAGACTTATATACTGCTTTACAGTGCTTTTACAGCCCTCTCTAAGCGGTTTAGAGAGTCAGCCTCTTTCCCCCAACAATCTGGGCCCTCATTTTACCGACTTTGGAAAGACGGAAGGCTGAGTCAACCTTGAGCTGGTGAGACTCGAACTGCCAAACTGCTGGCATCCGGCAGTCCGCAGAACTAGTACTACATTCTAACTACTGCGCCACCATGGCTCCCTTGCTTCAGGGTGGGTTCGGGGAAATTGATCATTTACTGGCCGAGTGCCCTTCCTGACGCCTACGTGGTGGTCACAGCAGATATTTTCTTTTTGTGCCTTGAAAGAGAAACTCCTCTTGCTGCCTAGGATTGAACTCTCAACCTTCCAAGTGGGAAGCGAGAGTCTTCCCCTCTAGGGGCCACCGTGTCACTCTACTGTCACTTTACAATAAAGTAGAATTAATTCATCGGCCTGTGCTTTGCCTTTGGGCCATTGCAAGGCTGACAAGGCCATTCTGCCCCCTTTCCCATTGGTGGCTGTTTCTGTGGTTCTCCCCTATGCTCAGACACATGCCACACACATGCACAGACCAAAATGTGAGTGCTCCTGCGTGCACAGAGGAAGCAAATCTTGCCTCATTGAGATTGCAGCATTTCTGGGAGAACTAAAAGGAAACCTTTCTGCAAAACATCCAGTTTCCAAAAGTTAAAAACGCAGGGTTTGTGATTGAGGGGATTTAGAATAGAACAGAGTAGAATAGAATAACAGAGTTAGAAGGGACCTTGGAGGTCTTCTAGTCCAACCCCCTGCTTAGGCAGGAAACCCTATACCGTTCCAGACAAATGGCTATCCAAGATCTTCTTAAAGACTTCCAGTGTTGGGGCATTCACAACTCCTGGAGGCAACTTCTGTTCCACTGGTTAATTGTTCTCACTGCCAGGAAATTTCTCCTCAGTTCTAAGTTGGTTCTCTCCTTGATAGTTTCCACCAATTGCTTCTTGTTCTACACTCAGGTGCTTTGGAGAATAGTTTGATTGCCTCTTCTTTGTGGCAACCCCTGAGATATTGGAAGACTGCTATCATGTCTCCCCTAGTCCTTCTTTTCATTAAACATTAGACATATCCATTTCCTGCAACCATTCCTCATATGTTTTAACCTCCAATTGCCCTAATCATCTTTGTTGCTCTTCTCTGCACACTTTCTAGAGTCTCCACATCTTTTCTACATCGTGGCGACCAAAACTGGATGCCACATTCCAAGTGTGGCCTTACCAAGGCCTTATAAAGTGGTATTAACCCTTCACGTGATCTTGATTCTATCCCTCTGTTGATGCAGCCTAGAACCATGTTGGCTTTTTGGACAGCTGCAACTGCCAAAAAAATCTGGTAATTAAGTTATAACTCTTAAAACGTCTACCATCCACACCAACAACAATCTACACCACAAAAAGTGTGTGTGTGTGTGTGTCTGTGTGTGTGTCTGTGTCTGTGTCTGTGTCTGTGTGTCTGTGTCTGTGATCAAATGAGATGATGTGAAATGGGCACAAACATCTTAGGCACATGACAAATATATCCCTGGTTGCAGGATGGTCAAGTGGAGCTTCCAGAGGCTGGGGCAGTCCACCTAAATTTTTTTCCAGTTTTTCCCAGTTGTCTGGGAAAACTAGTGGAGTCCTTTGAACTCTGGTGCTGGAGAAGACTCCTGCGAGTCCCTTGGATTGCAAGGCCATCCAACCAGTCAGACCTAGAGGAGATCAACTCTGACGGCTTTTACCTCCACGCGACCTATTAGATCTCATCGATTAGGCCTCCTCCAAGTTCCATCTGCCGGTCAATGCCAACTGGCAACTACACGGAGGAGAGCCTTCTCGGTGGTAGCTCCGACCCTATGGAACGATCTCCCCGTGGAGATTCGTACCCTCACCACCCTCCAGACCTTCCGCACAGCCCTCAGAATCTGGCTATCCCATCAGGCCTGGAGCTAAGACTGTAACCCGCCCGAATGGTATGAATGTTGTGTTTTTTAATTATGTATTGTCTTATATGTTAAAAAGTTTGTCTCCCCCTCCCCCTTGGATTGTGAGCCGCCCTGAGTCCCCCCAGGGAAAAGGGCGGCATATAAATAAACTTCTATCTATCTATCTTTAGAAGATCCTAAATCCTGAAGAGCAGACTCAATTATTTTGGCCACCTAATGAGAAGGAAGGACTCCCTGGAGAAGAGCCTCATGCTGGGAACGATGGATGGGAAGAGAATAAGGGGCGACAGAGAATGAGGGGGCTGGATGGAGTCACTGAAGCAGTAGGAGTGAGCTTAAAGGGACTCCAGAGGATGGTAGAGGACAGGAAGGCCTGGAGGAACATTGTCCCTGGGATCACGATGGATCGGACACGACTTTGCAACTAACAACAACAACATAAAAATTTTAAAAACCAAGCATTTCCTAGGATCTTGAATGCAGCTCCCTGTTTAATGGACAATGGCTGACCTTTCCCTTGGCCAAACAGGAGTTCTGTCCCCAATTTATAACCCCTTTCTCTCAACTGCACTTACCACTTTCCCGTAGAAAAGGCTAGGAAAAGAGACGCCTTCGGCAACGGCCAAAGTCACCAGATCTATTGAACCTTCTCTTCCTGCCCCAGTTTCCTTTCACTGGCGCTGTTTCCACTTGCTGGGTTTTGCAAAGCTGAAAGCCACAACTTTGTTGACGCGAGCCCAGCTTCCACGCAGCCTCCATCAGTAGCTCTCCAACGCAACAGAGGATGTGGTTTCCTTGAGGTGGTCCGGAACTCGGCGCTTGATGACTCGGGATGTCTCGTGAGGTTCAAAGAAGAGAACTGGGTACACAAGCGCATGAAAAAATAATAAATGCATGGGACCAGGAAGAGAACTTTGGCAACGAAAAAGGTCACGATAATTTTCAGAAACGATGTACCCGATACAGAGCAGGGAAAACGCCCCAGAACTCTCTTTTCATTCCAGTTCTAAACACCACCCCAAATCTACACCCCACTTTAGAAGAGACAGGGAGAAACTGGAGGGGTTCAGACACAAGAGATAGGATGACTTCTTTATTTTTTTAAGAGTTACACAGAATCAGAATCAGAACAGAGCTGGAAGGGACCTGGGAGGTCACTTAATCCAGCCCCGTTCAAGCAGAAGACTCTATACCCGTGATGGGGAACCTGTGGCACGCATGCCATCGACAACTGCTCTTCTGGTTTCTGGCGTGCACATCCACAGCTGATCTTCTTGGGTGCCAGAGGCCTGGAAAATGCCCTGAAAACGCCCCCCAAAATGGCCTGAAGATGGCTGAAAAGCGGCCGAAACCAGCCAAAATTTAGGCATGTGACCATCAGCTAGCTGCTCTTCTGGTTTCTGGCATGTGCCTATGCACCTGGCAGCTGATCTTCACGGGTACTAGAGCACCGGAAAATGGCCTGAGAATGCCCCCCCCAAAACAGCCTGAAAACAGCCCGAAAAATGGCCAGAAATGGCCAAAAAAAACCCCCCAAAAAACCAGGCATATGTGAGCCAGCCAGCTGGTCTTCGGGTTTTCAGTGTGCACATATACATGTGCATGCATGTGCATTCTGGTTTGGAGCACTTGGTGCCGAAAAAGTTCGCCATCACTGCCCTATGCCATTTCGGACAAGGTTTAAGGTTTTAAAAACCTCCAGTGATGGAGCGCCAGTGGTGGGATTCAGCCAGTTCGCACCTATTCGGGAGAACCAGTTGCAGGGGTGGGTTTCTCGCCCCGTCCCAACCGGTTCAGTTGGAACGGGGCCGGCGGCGGCGTCATGCATGCGCGCAGTGCATGCATGCATACTAGTGCCTGTGCGATGCTCCAGCTGCTCCTGGGGGATCGTGCAGGCGCTGTATGCGTTTTGCGCATGCGTGGAAGCGCAGAACTCGTCAAAACCGGGTAAGAAACGCGGGCGGGCGGGTGGATCCTTCGGCGTTCCCAGAAGTTAGTTACTTCTGGGTTCGCCGACCAACCGGTTCGCGGGGACCGCCGCGAACCGCCTGAAACCCACCCCTGACCGGTTGGTAACTTTCTAAGCGCTCTACATGGGGCTGCCCTTGAAAAGTGTTCAGAGACTACAATTGGTCCAGAATGCAGCCGCGCGAGCGATACTGGGTGTTCCTAGATACACCCATGTTACACCTATCCTCCGTGAGCTGCACTGGCTCCCTATTGGTCTCCGAACACGCTTCAAGGTGCTGGTTATCACCTTTAAAGCCCTACATGGCCTAGGACCTGGATATCTCCGTGACCGCCTCCTGCCACATACCTCCCAGCGCCCAATAAGATCTCACAGGGTGGGCCTTCTCCGGGTGCCGTCGACTACACAATGTCGTCTGGCGGCTACTCGGGGGAGACTCTGTTGCTGCCCTGGCCCTATGGAATGATCTACCCACTGAGATCTGGACCCTCCCCACTCTCTCGGCCTTCCAAAAGTCTATTAAGACCTGGCTGTTCCGGCAGGCCTGGGGCTGTTGATTCAGATTCAGATTCAGATTTAATTTATTTGTATGCTGCCCTTCTCCGGGAGGGACTCAGGGTGGCGAACAACTCAAAAGGGGAAAGGGGATACAAACACAATACATATAATTAAAATACACAAGAGTCATACGGCCATACAAGTCGAGAGGGGAGGGGAACTCATCAACCCCAGGCCTGCCGGTACAGCCAGGTTTTGACGGCTTTCCGGAAGGCCTGGAGAGGGGTGAGGGTCCGAATCTTCGCGGGGAGTTCATTCCAAAGGGCCGGAGCTGCAACAGGGAAGGCCCTCCCCCGGGTAGTAGCCAGATGGCATTGGCTGGTAGACGGAACCCGGAGGAGGCCGACCCTGTGCGATCTAACGGGTCTGTGGGAGGTAATTGGCAGAAGGCGGTCTCTCAAGTACTGAGCTTCAGCCCCACTAAGATTGAGTGCATGTTGTGTCTTTTTATAATTCGCTTTGTCTTGTATTTTAAATTCTTTTAATATCTTTTAATATTTTTTAAATTGTTTTTATGTAAGCTGCCCGGAGTCCTTCAGGATTGGGCGGCATACAAATCCATTAAAACCTTAAAACCTTAAATCTTAAGTAGTTCAGAGAACCGATTGTTGGAAGAAATCTCCTTTTGTTTTTTTATCCCACTTCACAGGGCTAATCCTGTAAAGAAGGCAGGAAGGAAACATTCTGGTGTTGTTTCTAGCCTAATCTTTGTTGCCCTGCTTACAGAAACTGCCTCTCCGGTTAACCCTTATGACATTGTAACAGCTAAGGCGAAGCGCCCATCGACCTGAGTGACGTTGAGTTGGCCATGCCCACATGGTCACATGACCACCGAGCCCCACCTACCCAGATGGTCATTAGGGCAGAGAACCGGTTGTTAAATTATTTGAATCCCACCACTGTGGAGCACCCACAACTTCTAGAGGCAGGTAGTTCCACTGGTTAATTGTTCTCGTAGGAAGTTTCTCCTCAATTCCAGGTTGTTTCTCTCTCCTTAGTTAGTTTCCATCCGTTGTTTCTTGTCTTCACTTCGGGTGCTTTGCAGAATCTTCTCGGTGGCATCCCTTCAAATACCGGAAGACTGCTATCCTGTCCCCCCCCTAGTTCTCGACGTCCGACATTTGAGCCCGATTATTTCCATGGCTAAGCGAGACAGCGGCTAAGTGAGTTTTGTTCCATTTTCCGACCTGTCTCGCCACCGGTGTTAAGTGTGTTAGTGCAGCCGTTAAGCGAGGTAACAGGGTTCTTAAATGAGTCTGCCTTTCCCCATTGACTTCGCGGGTTGGATGGTCGCAAAATGGGATCACGTGACCCCGGGACACTGCAACCGTCATAAATACGAGCCAGTAGCCAAGGGTCTGGATTTTGATCATGCGATACACGGGGACTCTGCAAGGGTTGTGTGAAAACTATCATGTCACCTTTTTTTCAGGGCTGTTGTTAACTTCAGTTATTAAATGTGTCTTTGTGAGTCGAAGACCAGCTTAGCAACGGAAATGTGATAATATGGTGGTAAAAAAAGAGCTGAGGTGGCACAGTGGTTAGATTGCAGTACTGCAGGCTACTTCAAGCTGACTGCTAGCTGCAGTTCGGCAGTTCGAATCTCACCAGGCTCGAAGTTGACTTAGCCTTCCATCCTTCCGAGGTGGGTAAAATGAGGACCCGGATTGTTAGGGGCAAGAGGCCGACTCTGTAAACCGCTTAGAGGGGGCTGTAAAAGTGCTATGAAGCGGTATATAAATCTAAGTGCTATTGCAAATAAGTCAAGGTGCCAGCATTCCAAATAGCATTCTTGAACAAATCAAACTCCAAGGCTGTTAGTTCCTCAAAAGTTGAAATTTATTTAAGGAGCCATGTTGGCACATCTGAGAAAACCCGAATCTGAAAGCTTCCCGGTTTCCCCCACTCAGTTGAAAGTTCAAGATCTTGCCCTCAACAAGTCCATCACATGGTCCAATCTTCCACTGCCACGCTGGCAGCTTCACCCATCCAGTTCCGGTTAGGTGCAGAGATGCAAAGACAAAGGATGACCTTGGCTTTCTGGAAAGAATGTTGTTATGGCTACATCTCATCTAACTCCGTACAATCCCCCCCTCCCATTTTCCCGCAATAGAAAATGCATAATTAGAATAATAGAAAGTGTGGCAGGCCAAAGACCCAAAAGAAATATGACTGCGGACTGCGGACACAAGGACTATCTGTAGTTTGGAAAACTTTAATCTAGAGCAGCGATGTCAAACTTCATTTCTTTTGAGGGCCGCATCAGGGTTGTGTTTGACCTCGGGGTGGGGAACGGGGGCAGATTGACTTCACTCACGTTGATAGCCCGAGCGCTCTGGCAGCAAAAATGGGCTCCCGAACACCATTTTTGGCTGTGACTCCTACAGCCCTCTGCCACTGAAAACAGAGCTCGGGAGTGTCGCGTGGCGCTCCTATGGGCTCCGTCTTTGGCTACGACGGCCTCCTGCAACCCTCTGCCAGTGAAAACAACCCTCGGCCCTCCCGAGCTCCGTTTTTTCTGGCAGAGGCACCGCAGGCCAGTCCTTCGCTGTTTCCAGGCCGGCCCCGCGGGGCAGATCTATATACCCTGCAGGCCGGATTTGGCCCCCGGGCCTTGAGTTTGACACTCCTGATCTAGAGTATTTCAGGCGGGGCACCACCCCAGTTCAGCACTGAGGAGTGAAAGACCCCCACTTCAAACCGCATTCCCACATGCATCTGATTTCTTGCATCCAGCGAAACGGCAAACTCTTTGCAAGCTGCAGACGAAGCGAGTTTACCTCAAAGCTTGCGAGGCCTGCTTTGTGAAGTTACCACAAAGCTTTGCCGGATGGGGTTAAAGGTGTCAGGTCTACAGAATCACACAAGGCCGAAAAACTAAGCAGGATGTCCTTTTTTAAAAAAAAAAGAAGAAAGAATCAGGTGCCAGAAATGACTGGTATTCAGAAGCAGCCATTTTGTGACAGCAAAATTGTGAGCGACAATCAAAACTACAAACTGGCTTTAAAGGACCGGATTCATCGCCTAAGAAGTTCTTAGCTCATGTTGGATTTCCTTTGTGGAGAAGTTGAGGTCCTGCACATTTTTTCTTTTTGCTTCTTTTGTTTTTTACACCTCAACCACTTTGTCACAGTGACGAAATTTGCATTTCACAGGACTCAAGTCCTTTCGAAATAACTACCCTGATCAGGGCGTTGGCTCTCCAGCTCAGAAGCCATCGAATTCCTGACGACCTCCCTAGAAAAGCAAAATATTTTAATCGGGCTCCCATCTTGGGTTTTATGGATTTCTGCAGGCCAGTTCTGGGTTCAACCTAAGCATGCTTTACCTATTCTTCAGTAGGGGGTGAAAGCACAGTGGTATCCAACCGTGACAACTTCAAGACTTGTGGACTTCAACTCCCAGAATTTCCACTCCCAGAACTCCCAGAAGACTTGTGGACTTCAACTCCCAGAATTTCAACTCCTAGAACTTCCACACGACTTGTGGACTTCAACTCCTAGAATCTCGGAACGTCAACTCCCAGAAGACTTGTGGACTTCAATTCCCAGAATCTCGAAACTTCAACTCCCAAAAGACTTGTGGACTTCAACTCCCAGAATTTCCACTCCCAGAAGACCTGTGGACTTCAACTCCCAGAAGACCTGTGGACTTCAACTCCCAGAACTTCAACTCCCAGAAGACTTGTGGACTTCAACTCCCAGAATCCCAGAACTTCAACTCTCAGAGCTCCCACAAGACTTGTGGACTTCAACTCCCAGAATCCCAAAACTTCAACTCTCAGAGCTCCCACAACACTTGTGGACTTCAACTCCTAGAATCTCGGAACTTCAACTCCCACAAAACTCGTGGACGTCAACTCCCAGAATTTCAACTCCTTACAAAACTTGTGGACTTCAATTCCCAGAATTCTGGAAGTCCACAAGTCTTGAAGTTGCCAAGGTTGGGGACCCCTGTGCTAGAAAGATCTACAGGCTTCTAGGGAAAGGAGGGGAAAGAGAGAGAGAAAAACATGAATAGGGAAAATACATAGTCCTCGACTTATGACCGTAATTGAGCCGTGAAGTGGATCACTGAGGATGTAAAAGTCACTAAGTGCATTAAATGCTGCTTCCTGGCAGAAAACACGTTGCAAATTGTGCTCATGTGAACAGATGGTACAATGTGTGTGAGATGCCAACCATCCAACATGCAATCACGTGACTGCGGGAAGGAGGGGGGAGGGGCAATGTCTGTTCAAATCCAGGTTGTAAATAGCCTCGGGGAGGGTGGTTGTAACTTCAAACAGTCACTAAGTGACTGGTTGTTAAGTGGAACACTCCCTGTAGAGTCATTAAAGCAGCTAATGAAATCATCTGGTTTCCAAATGGAAAGAAGTCTTTTGAGTGTTTGAAGTTGCAATGGTACTTATGAACCAGCGGTGGGTTTCACATTTTGTTCCCATTGGTTCGTCCTACGCCCGCCTGCTCAATTCACACGTGTGCCCAATTTGTGGGCGCACATGGCATTTCTGCGCTTGCGCCTCAAAAACGTGCCTAAATAGGATGGCATAGAGCCGAGGTGGATGAGGTGCCCACTCGTGGTTTCCGCTATCGGTTCGGGCAACCTGGCTGAATATCACCTCTGCTTATGACAATTTCTCACACTTATGACAGTTGCAGCATCCCCCTGGTCCCAGGAACAAAATTTGGAAGCTTGGCCACTGGTTCGCATTTATGACGGTTGCACGTTATCCCCTTTTACAACCTTCTGACAAGCCAAGTCAATGGGGGAGACAGATTCACTGAACAACCATTTACTAATTTAACAGCTGCAGGGATTCACTTAACAAGGCAAGAAAAGTTGTAAGATGGGGCAAGTCTCCCTTAACAAATGTCTCCCTTAGCGACCCAAATTCTGGGCTCAATTGTGGTCCTAAGTAAGTCACAGAGGTATAGGTAGTCCTATACCCGTAGTGGGTGTTTTTTTTTCATTCCTGCAATCCCAGGAAGTCAGACTAGGAAAAACAAAATCGGCTCCCAAACCCTTCGGGGCCCATATCCTCATTTATTTATTCATTTTCCCCCAAGAGGTGATTCCACCAAATTTAAAAGACAAAATAAGAAAGAGACAGGTTTTAAAAACAAAACACCACACACCAGGCAGAAAGCAAACCATGTGCCTCGTTCCAATAGTTTAATGAGTCACTACATCTTACCACTCATAATTATAAAAGAATAAGAATCCATAAAAATATTTTCTTTTCATAATACGCACTTAAAGATACTGGGGAGGGGGGAGTTGGGGTTTTCTTTTTTTGTTTTGGGTGTGTGTGTGTGGTTCGAATTTCCTTTGACTTTTTCTCGTTTCGTGGACAGGTCGGATGTTTCCTTCTTGCTTTCCATTTCACCCCACCCAGGGGGAAGCAGGAGCCGACGGTCAGGCCAGGAGTGCGGGCGGCGGCGGCGGGAGAGGGGAGACAGGAGCAAGCCGGCTGAAAGTTTCTCCAAAAGGGGCGACGCGTGAGACAACCCCCCCCCCCCGCTTCTTCTTCCCGGATCTCCTCCGGAATTGCTGTTTATGCTGAGTGGGGAGACGGAGGGCAGAGTGCTACCGCAAAGAGAACAAACAAGCAACATCCGTCGGGAGTGGAGGGGAGGGAGGAGAGAGACCAAAAAAATTACAGTCGCTGACCGGCAGAGAACTGAAGCCATGCCTTAACTTTACCGGGGCCCCTCCCTCAATGGCAAGATGTGGAGACAGGACAGGAGGGAGATTAGGACGTAACCAGAAAAAAAAAAAAAGTGGGGGGGAGGAAAGGGAGAGAAAAAGACTTCCATAAATAATCTCACAAGGCTAAAGAAAAGCTAATTTTGTTAAAAAGAAAAAAGAAAAAGAAATAAAATAAAATCCCAAACCAAACTCAGCCACCATTATGCCTGGTTTCCGGATAGGTAAACAAGGGTGGCTCGCACCTTTCAAACATGCTGGGGAAGGGGGTGGGGGAGAGAAGGGTGAGTTGGGGGGAGATCCAAGACAGCAGCACCACATGCTTATAAATAGAGCCCCCTTACAATCCCCCTCCCTGAGTCCCCGTTCCAGTCAATTTCCCTCTTTCCCTCTCAGTTTCCTCTGCCTTCCTCTTTTTTGTCCTTGCGCTCTGAGCCCATCTAAAGTCAGGAAAAGGGTCTCGTCCAGCATCCGAGGCAGGGGAGTGGGGGGAGCCAAGCCAGCAACAAGGTGGAAGATGGGGGGGGGGGGGAGGGGGACAGGGAGACACACACAGAACTCTAGCAGGTAGACAGACAGACAGTCGAAGAGGCGAGGTGGGATGGGGGGTGGGGGAACTGCCCGTCTTTTATTTCCAGCACAAAGAAAGTAGCAGCAAATACTTGGGGAGGGGGATATGGGTTTGGGGGGGGGGAGTGTTAGGTGGGACAGAATAAGAAAAAGCCCTAAGAGAGGCTGGAAAAAACAAAAGTTAGAGTTGCGCCATCTGGAAAGCAGGAGGGCCTCCCTGGGGCCCAGCGCAAGGAGAGGTGTGCCCCCCTCCCCCCGAGGCGGGTTTTTGTGCTCTGCGTTCGAAGGCTGCCCGTGGCTGAAAAGAAGCAGCGGGAGCAGAGCGCGGGAACCATGTAGGCGTCCACGGCAGAAGTGGGGGGGGGAGCAGGAGGGGGAGGGCCCATCCGCCCTCTCAGAGGTATTCTTGAAGAAAGTGCAGCAGCGTGATTTCGTAGTGCTCCCCGGACTCAGGGCAACGAATACTGTGTCGTTCGTTTGGATAGATCTGCGGGACGAAGAAAGGGAAGAGAACGGGGTTAAGAGTCTTGCCTTTCAGAACAGCCTTTCAGGGGGGCGGGGATTCCCCTTGGACCTAACTGTAAGGATGGGGGAACTACTAAGCAGGGGTGGGATTCAGCCGGTTTGGGCGAACCGGATGTTAATTTTAATCTGGTTCGCCGAACCGGTAGTTGCAAGGACTGGCTGGCCATGCCCACCTTGCCCCTCCACTCCCAGGAGTCTCCATGCGGCCTCTTTTGGATGCCAGTTAAATGCCGGGCCTGCATGGAGGCTCTGGAAGGGCAAAAAATGGGCCTCCCGAAAGTCCGGAAACGGGCCTGGAGTCCAGCGGAGGCCATTTTTGCCTCCCGGAGGCTTGAAGACAGCTTCCAGAGCCTAGGGAGGGGGAAAAAACAGGCCTATCGGAAGTACCGGAAGTACAGAAACTGATTCATTTCCAGCCTCCGGGGGGCCTATGGAATCTGGGGGAGGCCGTTTTCGCCCCCCCCCCCCAGAGGCTCAAGGAAAGTCTCCGAAGGCTTAGGAGGGCAAAAACACCCCCCCCCCGCTATGGTGAAGGAAGCGAAGCCGATTAGGCGATTCCCCCATGGCCACGCCCATCCATCAACTGGGCAGAGAACCAGTTGCTAACATTTTTCAATCCCTCCCCTGCTTCTAAGGCCACAGTGAGAAATCCCTACCCTCTGTTCTGTCCTCATCACCTCAGCCCCTTTAATCCATCTATCTAGCACAGGTTGCCCCATGCTGGAACTGATCTCTTCTCCAGCCGCTGGGATCCTAAAATCTCCTTGCCTGGGATAGCTCTTAACAATAGCACTTAAGAGTTATATACCACTTCACAGTGCTTTACAGCCCTCTCTAAGCAGGTTTACAGAGTCAGCCAATGCCCTCCAACAATCTGGGTCCTCATTTTACCGGCCTCAGAAGGACAGAAGGCTGAGTCAACCTCGAGCCGGTCAGGATCGAACTCCTGGCAGTCGGCAGAATTCACGTGCAATACTGCATTCTGCGATGCGCATGGACTTCGACTCCAGAGTAAGTTCCGGAGGTAAGGAGATGCAGACCAATGGTGGATAGATCAGAGGTATAATGGCACAGAGCTGTGGTGGCGCAGTGGTTAGGATGCAGTATTGAAGGTTGACTCTGCTCACTGCCAGCAGTTCAATCCTGATTGGCTCAAGGTTGACTCAGCCTTCCATCCTTCCGAGGTGGGTAAAATGAGGACCCAGATTGTTGGGGGCAATAGGCTGACTCTGTAAAACCGCTTAGAGAAGACGGGAAAGCAGTATGAAGCAGTATATAAGTCTAATTGGTATTGTTATTGCTATTGTTACCCTATCTATTGCTCTATCAGTCTATCGATCTAGCTACCTACCTATCGTCTACCTACAATCAATATCTCTCCCTCCCTCTCCACAATGGTTAGAATGCAGCATTGCAGGTTGACTCTGCCAACTGCCAGCAGTTCAATCCTGACGGGCTCAAGGTTGACAGCCCTTCCATCCTCCCGAGGTCAGTAAAATGAGGAACCAAGTTGTTGGGTGCAGGAGGCTGACTCTGTAAGCCGCTTAGAGAGGGGCTGTAAAGCACTGTGAAGCGGTATATAAGTCCAAGTGCTCTTGCTAATGCATTGGTCCAAAAAAGGCATCTTCTCCATTTTAAGGCTGGAACAGGATCTATTCATGCCTCCACAGTCCTTTTTAAACCTTAATGTTTGGCTGATCGATGCAAAAGAGCTGCGTCCGTTTTGGTAACTGTCCTTCCCACTCATGAATTTTACAAAGTTTTCTTTAGCAAGATTTATTCAGGGGAATGTGAAAGTTCCAGCCCGTAAACAGGGAGTACAAAGGACCCTGCAGTCGTTGATGTACTCGTCCTTCTCCCCCACTCCCTCCTCCTTTCTGCAAACTCCACCCCCTTCTAGCACTGATGATGTTACCTAATGAAGTCTGCAACAAAACAACCCAGCTCAGAGAACACCAAGGATTCCACAGTCCTCCTCCTTTCCACAAACCCCACTCCCCTCTGGCACTGATGATGTTACCTAGTCAGGTCATGAAACGTCTACTGGCAGGGACCTGCACCTTACCAACTGCAATGGTCCTCTGTTCCCAGCAGGTGGGACGGTGCCCTCCTCATTTCCAGCTCTCTCACCTACCTGTAGCTGATACGGTTTCCCAGCCCGGATTAGTTGGGAGATCAAGAAACTGGTGTGGAAAAAGTGCACGTTTTCATCCAGAAACCCATGGAGGATCAGCAAGCGGTTGGGCCTAGGAGGTAGAGTGGAAAAATGATCCAGGATAAGTGTCAACCGTCCCTACTTGGTCAGTTAGGAAAGAAAGACTCCTGGTCCAGAAGTAGACAAAAAAATTTACTTTACTAAAGCCAAATTGGTTAAAGAAGCAGCAAAGCTGGATCTGAGATTTTCACATGCAAATTAACATTTTGTATCTTTTTCCACAGCCACCTGCCTGGTTATCAGTCAATGTACAAAAATTCCTTTGGTGTCTTCTTGAGTCCCCCGGGATGGGATGGTTTGGTTTCGATTCCTCTTGGTTCCCTCCGGGCATCCCTACCCCACTGCTAAAATTCCTGTTACTAATGTTAAGGCTATTGGATGACTCTGTAATAATTAATGAAATGCCATTTAGGTGGTTGTGTTTTTTAACTATGGATTATTCTAGGCAAAAGGACTTTAAAACAATTTCAGTTAAATGAGAACTATGATATGTTGAAAGTTAAGACTCATCAAGAACTTAAATATTCGATATGAATGTAAGTAATGACTCTGGAAGAGATGCACGAAAGCTAATTGTAACCAACTGACACACTTTCTACAAGATGTAATGTAAGATGATGATTTGTGTGTGTGTTGTTTGTTTAGTAAAAATTAAAAAAAATGTTTAAAAAAAATCAAATAAAATAAAAAAGATATATTTTGAAAGTGTTCATTTTCACGCTAAGCCATAATATGGGTTTATTTGCTTTTGGCTTGGTGCAAATTTCCCAAATCCGACCACCTTTGTCTTTTATAAACAGGTCAGTTAAAATCCACCTTTTTGAGGGAATGGGCAGGATAAACATTTAATAAATCAAATCAACGAATTAACACCGGAAGCAAAGCGTGGGTTTGACCTTTGGTGCAATTCTGCAGGCTTTGTGAATCTAGTCCGATGTAATCAAAGTCAGGCAAGGGGTTAATTTCAGGTTCGGTGGGTTGTCTGAATAGACAGGTTCAATGCCCCCCAAACCAGAATTCTACCACCTTTCTTGCCACAGATCTTAAGTGGATCTGGCTTCCCCAGTAACTTAAAATTAACCAGTGGAACAGCTTACCACCAGAAGGGGTGGGTGCTTCATCACTGGAGGTTTTTAGGAAGAGACTGGACAGCCTAAAATGGGATAAGGGTCTCTTGCTTGAGCAGGGGGATGGACCAGAAGACCTCCAAGCTCTGGTTGATTTAGACATGTATATCAGACAAGGAGGCCTCTATCTTAATAATGGAGAGAGTTATTTTGCATGCATTCAAACTGCTCGGTGGGCTGGAGCTGAAGCAAGCAACGGGAGCTCACTCCATCCAGCAGCGCTCGGGTCTCAAACCCAGGCTGTCAGCTTTCCAATTTGACTAGTTCAGGGTCTTTAACCGCTGAGCCATCACGGCCCACTACGGCCGTGAAAACTCTTTGTTATTCAGACTTTGCTTGTTGGAAGGTGGCAAAAGGGGGTGACGTGACCTCGAGACACTGCAACCGTCAGGAATACGAGTCAGTTGCCAAACATCTGCATTTTGATCACGTGACCGTGAGGACGAGGCAACGGTCCAAAGTGTGAAAAACGGTCCAAAGTCCCTTTCTTCAGCGCTGTTGTAACTTTGAATCCGAGGTGGGTTCCTACTGGTAATGGTATGCCGGCCTGGGTCGCAGAACCGACAGCAAACCCAGGCTGGCCGCGCCCCCAAACCGGTTCCCCTGTTGCCACCATCCCCATCTTTTTTGGGGGGGAGTTCCGCGCATGCGCAGAACAATTTCCATTGAACTGCGCACGAGCGAACCGGCAGTAACAGTAGAACCCACCCCTGCTCTGAACGCTCACTTAATGACCTGTTGTAAGTCGAGGACTACTTGCACGAACCACCCAGACGAGCTACCGCTACTGCTGCTTAACCTCGCGGTTTGGATAACCTCGCGTGACTTATCCTTCTCAATGTGAAGATGTGAATTTTGTGTGTGTGTGGGGCTCATCCTTGTACCGCTTCCTCAATGCCCTCCCATTGGATATCCCATAATACTCACTCGTTAGGGAGTTTCTCAACATGCAGGGCCACTGAGCCCGCTTCGTAGCCTTGCTGGTTGTTCTCCGGGACGTCCATGTACCGCTCCGTGTATCCGGTATCGTAAGCCATCCAGACGGTGACGGGGGCTCCTGCTATGGCGACCTACGGGAGGAGAACAGAAAATGAGAAATCCAGAGCAGAGTCTTCCTGCCTCCAAACAAACAAACACACGCACACAAACACACACACAAACACACACGACCAGCCACCTGCTGCACACATTTGGCCAATAGGAAACCTGTTTGATAAAATTCATCTATGAATTTTATCACAGTAGTTAAGTGAATCTGGCTAGTCGGAAAAATTCAGTGGAACAAAAGCCTTTCCACTGGCAAATTGTTCTCACTGTTAGGAAATTTCTCCTGAGTTCCAGGCTGCTTCTCTCCTTCATGAGTTTCTGTTGTGGCCCAGCAGAAGCCGGTGGAGCTGCCACCAGACTCCGACAGCGAGGGGCCCTATGAATCGGCTCTGGAGGATGTGGAGGACCCTGGACAGGGTTCCGACTCCGAGCAGGACGCAGAGAGGCTGGTTGGCTACCAGGAGGCACCTGAGCCTTGGACCAGTGGGGAGGAGACAAGGGAGAGCGAGCCGGATGCCAGTATTGAGCTGTTCCTGGATGCACGCCATCGAAGAACTAATAGGCGTCAGGAACAGTTGCGCAGTTACAGGAGGTAATTGCACTCAGCTGGTGGTCATTAGGCTCCTCTCCAGACTATAAAAAGACTACTTGTGCACACGCCCCTCTTTGCAGAACTCAACACAGGATCGAATGTCGGAGAACACTGTTAGAAGCTTGGCAGGCTGGATTGCTGCCAAGCCTTATCTATGTTTATTGCTGCCCAAGCTTGTCTGTGCCAGTTTGCTGCCAAGGACCTGTCTGTTAAATAATGCCGTAACTTATCTTTGGCTCAGAGTGTGCTTGGGTGTGAAACGAGGGGGGTCAGAACAAGTTTCCATCCATTGCTTCTTGTCCTGCCTTCTGGTGCTTTGGAGAATAGCTTCGTGGTGGCAGCCTTTCAGATATTGGAAGGCTGCTATCATGTCTCACCTAGTTCTTGTTTTTGGTGAGTTGGCCTTGGCGAGTTCTCCAGCTGCACGCTGGCCATGGTGAGTTGGCTGTGTTCTGAGCTAGGCTTCCCAAGAGCATGAAGCCAACTCCTTTGTCCCCACAAAAACCCCTTTTATTAATTGACTGTGAATTCCACTCATTCACATCTAGCAAAGTCTTTCAAAGGAGGATTTACAGTCACAGAGCTTATCTGGCTTGGAGAGCTGCCAGGCCGAGATCTGCAGAACTTGGCAAGGACTCAGGGGGAATCAGGAACCAATGAAGCCAAGTAATTGTCTCTCCTGCAAACTCCACTCCCCTTTCACTCCTCTTTTATTCCCTCTGGGAGGGGCCATTCATCGTCCACCTGTGGCCTTACTCCCAAGTCGACCCCTGTTCTTTAGCTGCTCCCTTCGTCTGGAAACTCTGCGCATGCGCACACTGGGAACAGGCTCCAGATGTTCTTCTGCCTCACTGATGTCTGACTCCGAAGGCAGCTGATAACTGTCAGACGGCCCTGGCCCCCTCTCTGCCTCCGACACAGAGCCCTCCTCAGAGACTTCCCCAGACTCCAGGACTGGCCCAGGTTCCTCCCCAACCCTCCTCATTCTCCAAATCTGCGGCTAGCTCTGCTATCCGCTGGCAGGCCCCAACAGGCTGTGGCAAGTTATCCCATTCCAAAACCCCTTTTATCTTTTCAGTGGGTCCCAGCCGAGGCAGCGAGGCTCACCTTGAAAACATGGGGCTTGTAAATGAGCCCCACCAGGGAAAGGAAACCTCCGTACGACCAGCCATGGATGGCCACGCGGCTGAGGTCGACGAACCCGTATTTCTCCGCGACGTAATGTAAACCTTCCACTTGATCCTCGATCTCCACCTGGCCCTGAAAGGGGATTCCAGAGAAGGAAAAAAAAAGAATTAACAGAGTTGGAAGGGAACTTAGGAGGTCACCTAGTCCAGCCTCCTGCTCAAAAGCAGGACACCCTATGCAGGTAGTCCTCGACTTACAACTGTTCATTTAGTGACTGTTCAAAGTTACAACGGCACTTTATAAAAAGTGACTTGTAACCGATTTTTTTCACACTTATGTGGCGAGAAAAGCCGTAAAAATGGGACAAACTCACTTAACAAATTTCTGACTTAGCAACCTAAATGTTGGGCTCAGTTGAGGTCGTAAATCGAGGACTGCCTGTACCGAAAGGCACATTACAAGGTAAGGAAAGCGAGTTTGGAATAATTTTTTTATCTATCGTCATCATCGTTTCCCCCATTTCCCAGCAGCCACGGAGCCAAAATCTAGGGAGGTACAGATAGTCCCCGACTTACGACCACAATTGAGTCCAATATTTCTGTTGTTGAGTGAATTTTGCCCCATTTTACGAAAAGGAGGAGGGAAGGGAAAGTAGTCCTGGACATAACAGTTCATTTAGTGACCGTTTGCAGTTACAACGGCACTGAAAAAAATGGACTTGTGACCGTTCCTCACACTTGCGACTGTTGCAGCAGCCCTCTAGTCGGGTGATCAGAATTTGAATGCTTGGCAACTGGCTCGTAGATATGACAGCCACAAAGTCTCAGGGTCACGTGATCTGCTTTTGCAACCTTCTGACGAGCCAAGTCAATGGAGAAACCGGGTTCACTTTACAACCATGTTGCTAACTTAACAACTGCGGCGATTCACTTAACAGCCGGGGCGAGAAAAGGTTGTAAATTGGAGCAAAATTCACTTAACAGCCATCTCACTCCGCGACAGAAATGTTGGGCTCCATTGCGGTCGTAAAGCCGAGGACTGCCTGTAGCTCAGTGGTAGAAGGAAGCAGAGAATGGTGGCTAAGAGCATAGGAAAGGCAACGGAGAATGGAAAAACAGGTACTATGCAAAAAGAGAGAAAATGTAGCAATAGCAATAGCAGTTAGACTTATATACCGCTTCATAGGGCTTTCAGCCCTCTCTAAGCGGTTTACAGAGTCAGCATATTGCCCCCAACAACAATCCGGGTCCTCATTTTACCCACCTCGGAAGGATGGAAGGCTGAGTCAACCCTGAGCCGGTGAGATTTGAACAGCCGAACTGCAGCTAGCAGTCAGCTGAAGTGGCCTGCAGTGCTGCACTCTAACCACTGCGCCACCTCGGCTCCTTATTTCTAAATTTCCCCAGCCCAGCAGGTTCTTCCCACCCATGAGGGTTTTGGGGTGCAGCTGGCAAAATGAGGAAGACTAGAAACTTGCTTCTATTTATTCATTTGTTAAGTTTATGTGCTGAATAGCTCACCGTGGGGCAACGCTAGGCGGCTCACAATAATAAAAAGGAAGAAAATGAAAAGAGCGTAAACAGTACAGGAGTAAAACACACGCAGTCTACGACCTACAACAGTTTCATTCAGTGACCGTTCAAAGTTACAACAGAAGGGAAAAAAGGGACTTATGGCAATTTTTCACACCACCTTTGTAGTGTGATCAAATCATTGATCATGATCATTGTCTTTTAATGCCCCCATAATCCCTTGCAGGGTGGAGTCTGGGCCACTGAATGGAGCTGCGTGTTTTCTGGCTGGATGCCCTTCCTGTCACCAATGCAGAGTTATATTCAGCGGATATATTCTCATTGTGTCTAGAGAGAGAAATATCTGCTTCTAGCTGGGATCGAACTCACAGCCTCCTGATTGTGAGGCGAGAGCTTCACCACTCAAAATGATCATGATCGTGCGATCAAAATTCAGACGCTTGACAAATGACTCATACTTATGACCGTTGCTGTGTCCCAAGGTCATGTGACTTCCCCGTTGCAACCTTCTAACAAGCAAAACCAACGGGGAGCCCAGCTTCGCTTAATGAAACTTAGCAACTGCATGGATTCACTTAACAAGTCTGGCAAGAAAGATCGTAAAAAAAAAGGGGGGGGGAACTCACTGAACAAATGTCTCACTTAACGACACAAAGTGCAGGGCTCGATTGCGGTCCTAAGTCGAAGACTACTTGCCATAGGGGGATAAAACAAACAAGGAGAAAGAACGCAACGGGAATAGAATAGAATAGAACAAGGATAAGAAATAGAATAAGAAAGAATAAAATAGAATGAATGCAGAATAGGATGGAATAAAAAATAGAATAGAAAATAAAAGAGATAGCAATAGCAATAGCAATAGCAGTAGACTTATATACCGCTTCATAGGGCTTTCAGCCCTCTCTAAGCGGTTTACAGAGAGTCAGCATATTGCCCCCAACAATCTGGGTCCTCATTTTACCCACCTCGGAAGGATGGAAGGCTGAGTCAACCCTGAGCCGGTGAGATTTGAACCGCTGAACTGCTGATCTAGCAGTAGCCTGCAGTGCTGCATTTAACCACTGCGCCACCTTGGCTCTTAGGATAGGATAGGATAAAAGGATAGGATAGGATAGAATATAGAATTTAGAGAATAGAATAGAACAAGGATAAGAAATAGAATAAGAAAGAATAGTATAGAATGAATGCAGAATAGGATGGAATAAAAAATAGAATAGAAAATAAAAGAGATAGGATAAAAGGATAGGATAGAATATAGAATTTAGAGAATAGAATAGAACAAGGATAAGAAATAGGATAAGAAAGAATAGAATAGAATGAATGCAGAATAGAATGGAATAAAAAATAGAATAGAAAATAAAAGAGATAGGATAAAAGAGATAGGATAGAATATAGAATTTAGAGAATAGAATAGAACAAGGATAAGAAATAGAATAAGAAAGAATAGAATAGAATGAATGCAGAATAGGATGGAATAAAAAATAGAATAGAAAATAAAAGAGATAGGATAAAAGGATAGGATAGAATATAGAATTTAGAGAATAGAATAGAACAGAATATAATTCATTATTGGCCAAGTGTGATTGGACACACAAGGAATTTGTCTTTGGTGCAGATGCTCTCAGTGTGTACATAAGGAGAATAAAATATATTCATCAAGAATAAAAAGATACAATACTTAGTGATAGTCAAGTCAATGAGTGATATTATTAATATTAAGTGATAGTCAATAAGGTAACATAATATTCACCAATATAATATAACAAGATCATATTTTACCCTGCCCAAATAGCAAAGCGGGGGCCAGACCCACAAGACGGAGTGAAGGAGAACGCTTACCATCTGATTCTTAAGAGCTCC
Source organism: Thamnophis sirtalis (assembly GCF_051295495.1). Classification (NCBI taxonomy): domain Eukaryota; kingdom Metazoa; phylum Chordata; class Lepidosauria; order Squamata; family Natricidae; genus Thamnophis; species Thamnophis sirtalis. The sequence goes on along the minus strand of NW_028261381.1, from coordinate 174,600,117 downwards.
CTCGAACTTAAGGCCTCTCTGGCATGAACCTCGCCCGTCTATTACCACCACGGCGTAGCCGAGGGACGCCAGCGTGTTCAGCCGCAGGTACTTGATCCCTTTGAAGGAATTATTCACTAGTTGGACCTAGGAGACGAGCAGAGGAAAAGGGAGGGGGAGGAGAAGGCACCCATCAGTAACGGAACCGGCTCTTTGGGGGAATCCAACTTCCTATACAATCTGGATTTTGAAAGTGTTGCCGAGGGAGCCCCAAAATCCTCCCCCCAAAAAAGTTTTATTTATTTTTTATTCTCTTACATACAATCATAGGTATACATTCACATAGTTGTTATTCTTCTTTACATTCATTCTTATACACTTGTTATTCCATTTAAAAGGTTCTAATATACAGTTTGGGTTGCTTTATTTACCATCCCTTCCGCCTGTTGTAACACCACCTTATTTTCCCTTTCTTTTCTCCCTCCCTTCTCTCCTTCCTTCCTTTCTCCTCTCCTTCTCCTTCCTTCTTATCTCTCCCTTACTTCTCTCTTCCTCTCCACCTTCCTACCCCTCTCTCCTTCTCTTTTCCATCTTCCTCTCCTCACCTCTATCTTCCTTCCCCCTCCTCTTCCTCTCGTTCTCTCCTCCTCTCTCCCTTTTTCTTTTTCTGTTGTTATAAGGGTCTCTTTCAAATCTCAGTATATGTTTTCTAGGGATGGTACTTCCGCAAACCCAAATATATCTCAAAATCAAAGCCACCAAGTCCTGGCTGTTCCAGCAGGCTGGGGGGAGCTGAGAAGCATCTACCTCCATAGAAATTGTGAATGTTGGTTTTGTTTTTAATATGTTGTCTTTGTCTCGTTCCCCCCTTTCCCTTGTCTTTTGTGAGCCGCCCGGAGTCCTCCAGGAGTGGGCGGCATACAAATAAATAAATAAATAAATAAATAAATAAATAAATACATTTCTTATTCCCTTACTTTCGCTAATCTATCCTAACTATGTTTCCCCACCCTTTTATATCTCACTCTTGAATATATACTTGTATATTTAGTACTTTTTTTCTGTTTTCCCCCTTCCCCCCCCCCACTCCCCTTTATCATTTAATAGTGTATTGTCTGGGTTCTGTATCTTCCCTTACTTTCTTTTCTAGATTCCTTTCTTTAGCCAGTCAAAGAATCTTCCCCATGACTTGAAGGACACCAATTCCTCTTTATCCCCAAAGTGCTTTTTTTTTTTTTAAAGAGGCAACTGTGGACTTTCTGTTGTTTTTTTTTGGAAGAGGTTTCGCTTCTCCTCGAAGAAGCTTCTTCAGCTCTGGCTGGATGGAGGGGAATGAAAGGATATTCCTTGCAGACAGCTGGTCATTTGCATTCTTTGAGAGCAGGCCCACGGGCCACAGGCGACCCAGGACGTGGTCAGATCCAGCCCGCAGGGTCATCCTGGAAAATGTAAGGGGCCGTCTCACGTCGCTTTGGCCCCATCTACCCCAATGCAAAAGGGAAACATGACAGCCGTTTGGGGAGTGGCATCAAGCTGGCCATGCCCCCAGTTGGCCACACCGTTAGTGACATCAAGCTGGCCACGCCTGTTAGGTAAGCTCCCCGTTGGGAGGGCGAGTGCGTTCAGAGAAGCGTTGTGAGAGTGGTGTTGGAGAACACACAAACCAGCATACAGAGACACTGCAGTTTAAATAGGTTTTTTACTTTCGTGGAAATAGAGGTATCAGAGTCCATCAAACAGTCCAAGTCATACACGGATAAGTCAGTCAGTCATCAATGTCTTTCAGTTAAAGGATAATCCAAATAACATAGTCCATAATCATACAAACAGTCTGGTACTCAAAGTTTGCTAGCAGTTGCAAAACTTACAATAGCTCACGGCACTTTCTAACAGCCAGCTTCCAAATACTCAGATCAGATCAGCATCTAACAGTGATTCTGGCTCCCTCTTATGGCCGATTGAGGAAACAGCAACCAATCACATTTACAGCATGATTTAAAGAAACAGGTATAGCATTGTTATATGATTTAAGTATTGCTAACCCAACCATTAGATTACATTCCTAACAACGCCCACGCAGTCCCAGCCCCAACCCCCTGAGGACAACCACAGCCCTGATGCGGCCCTCAATGAAATTGAGTTTGATGCCCCTGTTTTAAAGAGTCCTTGAGGCCACCTGGAGGGTTATTTTTCCCCTAACTTGGGTCAACCTCCAAGTGGCCTCAATGACCCTCTAAATTAAAGGATGCAAATGACCAGCTGTCTGCAAGGAGTATAAATCCTTCCATTTCCCCACCCTTCAGTCAGAGCTGAAGAAGCTTCTTGGATGAGGAGTGAAATGTCTTCAAAAAAAACCCCCCAGAAAGTCCAGTTTCCTCTTGCAAAAAAACATTTTTGGGGGCCACCATGAGCCGCATGACTGAGAATCTCGCTTACCTGAGGCCCCCCGTAGACAAAGAGCACCGTGGGATGCTTCTTCCCAGGTTGGAGGTCGTGTGGCTTGTACACCATCCCATAAAGCTCAACATCCGACTGGGTGCGGAAATGAAAGATTTCGGGGGGGATGTAATCCGCAGGACAGCCTGAAAGACACGGGAAGCAGAGTCGGGAGAAGAGTCACACCGGGTCATCCTCACGCAGTGCCACCTTCTCATGAATGAAGATGACCTGGTCATACAACGTTTCTGTTGTGGCCTAGTGCCACCAGCCCCTCCAGCAGCCAAATCAGAGGAGGAGGAGGAGGAGGAGGAGGTAGCTGCGGCATGGGAGTTGGATCAGCATCAAGGCAACCTGAGAGCTCCGAGGGGGAAGAGGGAGTGGAGCTGTCAGAGAGAGAGAGAGGGGCAGAGGCGGAGCCTGGGCCGTCCATCAGCCCTCAGATGGAGAGTCAACAGCCCCCAGGTCTGGAGGTGGCTGATGAGGAAGAAGAGGAACAGCTGGGTCCAGTGCTTGATGCACAGAAGGCAGAGGAGAGGAGAACAGTGGAAATCTATGGGCTGGTCCTTGGGACAGAAGCCCCACCCTAGCTCCAGGGATAAAAGGCAGGGGGAGTGCGTGGCACGACAAAACCGCGGTCCACTAAAGCGCGCCCGATTAAAGCGCGTACCTGACGTCATCAGCAGCGCGACAAATACGACCGCAGAGAAAAAAGGGTGCTTTAAAAAGCGCTTTTAAAGCAAGCCGATTCACGTAAAGGTAAGGGTTAGGTTTAGGGTTAGGGTTAGGTTAAGGGTTAGGGTTAGGTTTAGGGTTACGTTAAGCGTTAGGGTTAGGTTTAGGGTTAGCTTAAGGGTTAGCGTTAGGTTTAGTGTTAGGTTAAGGGTTAGGTTTAGAGTTAGGTTAAGGGTTAGGGTTAGGTTTAGGGTTAGGTTTGGGGGGGTTAGGGTAAGGTTTTCGCGTTAATTTTAACTTTACCGCTCACAGCGTGATGTTTTCGTCGCGCTGTGATGACGTCAGGTACGCGCTTTCGTCGAGCGCGCTTTAGTCTACCGCGGTTTTGTGGTGGAACCGGGGGAGTGTGTGTGTGAGAGAGACGGGGGGTGGAAGGGAGAGAAAAAGAAAGAAAGGGAATGAGAAAGAGAGAAAGGGAGCAACAGAGAAAAAAAAGGGAGGGGGGGTATGCAGTTTTTATGTGGTGAATTTTTAAAGCCACCTGGTGTACCGATGTGTGAGCTGGGAAGCAATATACATCTTTATATTAATTTAATTTAATACATTAATTAAATGTCCACCCAAGTAGAAAGTGTGGGGCAGAACCGGCCAATCCCAAATTCCCCCCCAGTTCCATAGAGAAGCTGACTCATGCCTTATTGCTAAGACTGCAAAGCAAGGCTTGGCCACCTCTGTGTAAACACCCAACCTCGGTGCCCTGTGGCTGCATTGAGATGCCGGGCCCAAATTTTACTCACTGGCTGCTTCCATCATGCTGGCCCAAAACTTTGGCTGCTTGTGAAGAGGGTCTTCGTCTGAGCCGCTGAGCTTGTAAACGTGCACACAGGGAGGGGTCCTGACGCTACTGTAGTGACTGATGAACATATCGAAGTTCTGTGAATGAATGAATGAATGAATAAATAAATAAATAAATACAAAATTATGCATATGCCCACGTATAATACAACACAATACAATACAATAGCAGAGTTGGAAGAGACCTTGGAGGTCTTCTAGTCCAACCCCCTGCCTAGGCAGGAAACTCTATACCGTTTCAGACAAATGGCTCTCCAACATCTTCTTAAAGACTTCCAGTGTTGGGACATTCACAACTTCTGAAGGCAACTTCTGTTCCACTGATTAATTGTTCTAACTGTCAGGAAATTCATCCTCAGTTCTAAGTTGCTTCTCTCCTTGATTAGTTTCCACCCATTGCTTCTTATAGAGAAACAACACAGTAGTTTGGATGTATATATATACATGGCGAGAGAAATGAATCTCGACAGTTTGCCAGACAGTAGTTTTGCTAGAAATACTTCAAAACCTCCTCCCAGAGGGGAGTAACAGAAACAGACCACAAAGTGTATGTATGAGGTCTCTTAACAATGAGAGCTCTAAGCACATAATGCTTATAAGCAGAATCCTGAATAACGGGAAGTGAGCCTCCTGTGATCTTCTCCACTGTCCTCACCACTCTCTGTAGAGACTTTCTATCTAAGGAAGATGAAGAAGAAACGATAAAGATTAGAGCACCCAGGCTTGGCGACTTTTAAGACTTGTGGACTTCAACTCCACAAGAAGAGCAACAAAGATGATTAGGAGACCCGCGGATAAAACATAAAGAACAGTTGCTGGAACTGGTTATGTCTAGTTTGATGAAAAGAAAGACTAGGGGGTGACATGATAGCAGTCTTCCAATATCTCAGGAGCTGCCACAGAGAAGAGGGAGTCAAACTATTCTCCAAAGCATCTGAGGGTAGAACAAGAAGCAATTACAAGAAAATGCTTCAACACTGGAAGTTTTAAAGAAGAGATTAGATAACCATTTGTCTGAATTGGTGTAGGGTTTCCTGCCTAAGCAGGACTAGAAGACCTCCAAGGTTCCTTCCAATCCTGTTATTCAATTCTATTCTAGAATATTATTGTGCAGCCCAGCCTTTGCCTTCTAAGTACTTCATAGGCTGGTGGTAAATCAGCACTCTTGTTGACTGCTGAGGGACATTTTTCCCAGGCTCCAATCACTACTCTGGCTGTTTTTGTGCCTGCTCGCCCAACAATCTTAGTAGCTACAAAATTGAATATGTCTCCTTGTTCACTGCAATGTGAGATTATCAATGACTTTGGGTCTCCCCGTCTCATTGCAAGAACATAAGTGAGCAAGCAAGATCTAAAAACCCACACACAACAGGAACTATAAACACTGCACACACAGAACAGCTCACACTTTGCTAGAGAGAAGTTCCCTGAAGATGGGCTCCAGCCCGAGTCCGAAAGATCAGAAGGTCCTGCCGATGACTGACCCGGATTGGAGCCTGCAACATTATCCTGGGACATGTACCATATTTTTCCGTGTATAAGACACTACTTTTTCTTTAAAATATTTACTTGAAAATGGAGGTGTGCCTTATACACTGAGAGGAGAAAGTGTGGCCCATCCCCGTCCTCCAGTTCTAACACTCATGCCGACCGGCCTCTACCTTATGTGCAGCTCTATCATTCCTCTCTATTGTAGTTGTTTCCTATATGACATTGCCACTCTAGGTTTCATCTCTATTGTTCCTGGGATGCATTTCCTGTTCTTGTATTGCTCTCTCTCTAATAAGATGGCTTCTGCAGCGTGATGGCTTGCAGCGTGCTTATTTACTTGCTCTACATGAAACATGGGGGTGTTCTATACATGGGAGCATCTTATAGACGGAAAAATACGGTATATTCATTCACCTTCATTCAAGTAAGAAAGTCCAGTTGCCTTTTTAAAAAGGACCTTTGGGACAACCGGAAGCTGGATGACTGAGAACCTCCTTAGACATCTACCAGGGTGTTGGGGGTTTCATTTTAACCCGGATGGACTGGTTGCAAACGGTTTCTGTGGTCTGCCGGCGGCTTGGCAGCAGATTCGGACAGGAGGAGGTTGGGGAGGAAGATGGGCCAGTCCTGGAGTCTGGGAAAGGCTCGGATGAGGGCTCTGCGTCGGAGGCAGAGAGGGGGCCAGGGCCATCCGACAGTTATCAGCTGCCTTCGGAGTCAGACATCAGTGAGGCAGAATAACAGCTGGAGCCTGTTCCCAGTGTGCGCATGAGCAGAGGTGTCAGAAGGGAAGAACAATTAAGACAAAAAGGGCGACTCGGGAGTAAGGCTTGGAGATGATTGGCCCCTCCCATGAGACATAAAAGAGGAGCAAACAGAGGTGAACCTTTGCTGGAAGCAATTAGTTCGTCTAGTCGGTTCAAGCTCTGAGAACCTCTATTTGACTCTGTGCTACGTTTGGCCCTTGCGAAACTAATTGGCACTTAGGTCTCTGGCAGCGTTTCAAGGGAGATAAAGGCGGGTGCTTATCAACATTCCCCGGAAAGACTGTCAACTTGAGCAGACATCTGTCGGAATCTTCACAGGCTGTTTGTGAATCATTACGGTCTGTGAACAGCCGTAATTCACAGCCGTCTAAATAAAAGAGGGTTTGGGGGACTAAGATTGTGATTTAAGCTGTCTCGGGAAGCCTAGGTCAGAACGGAGGTCGGCTTTCGGACCCAAGAGAAACTGACCTGACTCATGGAACAGCTATGGGAGAAGCCCAGGGTGGTGAGTCGCACGACCTCGCCAGGAGATTCGTAGCTGACCACATAGAGGTGATGTTCCAAAGGGGTATCCTTCGTGCCCTGGAAATACACCAGCTTCGTTTCTTCGTTGACCCAAATCTGGAGAGACAAAAGAGACAGCGAGGATGAGAGGGGCGGAGCGCTGGTGAAAAAAGTGTTTTGAGAGCCAGAATTATGGGAGGCAGAATGAGAGTTCATCTCAGCTACACATCCTTAAGCTTCCGATGGTTATCTGCAAAGTTGGGTTGGAAATGACAGTGGGGGTGTCATCTTTAAAGCTCTGGACCAGTTTTGATCACGACAAAGGTTCTGGCTTTTTTTGGAACCTGTCCTGTGGAGGAACCTGTCCTGCTTAGCTTAGTTGCAAAAAGATCCCAGAGTCTGCAAATGAAACAGATGAATAAATCCTGCAATTGAAAGTACATTCTGCCCAACGCACTTCTTTCGGCAAAAGAAGAGATTACCAATTGGAAAAGTCTGCTTAAAGTAAAATGGGATTTGTGTGTGTCTGTTTGTGTGAACCTTCGAGTCAGTTTTTGTCTCCTGGGGACTACCTGAACAAGTTCCTGCCGTTGCCTTGACAAAGAATTTTGTTTGGGGGGGGGGGGCAGTTGTCATTGCCACCTTCCTTGGGCAGAGAGAGAGAGTGACTGGCCCAAAGTCACCCAGCTGGCTTTCATGTCTAAGGCTGGACTACAACTCACTGCCTCCTGGTGACTGATCCAATGTCACCCAGCCAGATATTGTGCCTAAGGCAGAACGAGAACTCACCGTCTCCTAGTGATTGGTCTAAAGTCGCACAATTGCCTTTCATGCCTAAGGCAGGACTAGAACTCACCATTGCCTGGTGATTGGCCCAAAGTCACCTGGCCAGATTTTGTGCCTAAGGAGGAACTAGAACTCACTGTCTCCTGGTGATTGGCCCAAAGCCACCCAGCTGGCTTTCATGCCTAAAGTGGGACTAGAACTCACCGTCTCCTGGGGACTGGCCCAAAGTCACCAGTCTGCTTTCATGCCTAAGGCAGAACTAGAACTCACCATTCCCTGGTGATTGGCCCAAAGTCACCTGGCCAGATTTTGTGCCTAAGGAGGAACTAGAACTCACTGTCTCCTGGTGATTGGCCCAAAGCCACCCAGCTGGCTTTCATGCCTAAAGTGGGACTAGAACTCACGGTCTCCTGGTGATTGGCCCAAAGTCACCAGTCTGCTTTCATGCCTAAGGCAGAACTAGAACTCACCATTCCCTGGTGATTGGCCCAGTCACCTGGCCAGATTTTGTGCCTAAGGAGGAACTAGAACTCACTGTCTCCTGGTGATTGGCCCAAAGCCACCCAGCTGGCTTTCATGCCTAAAGTGGGACTAGAACTCACCGTCTCCTGGGGACTGGCCCAAAGTCACCAGTCCCCCTTTCATGCCCAAGGCAGAACTAGAACTCAGCGACTCCTGGAATCTATCCTGGCGCCTTAACCAATACACTAATCCGTCTCTCTGATTGCTGCAGTAGGAAACTGTCAATCAGAAACCAGAGAATCGATAGCAAAGACCTGAAACGGTGCTTTCACTGGGAGAAGAAGAGACTTCGTACCTTGTATCCATGTCGGGCCAGAACTTCCCACTCTCCACTCGTGAGGGCCACTTCTTCCTTCAGAGGGCATTTGAAGTCACCTGAAAAGACAGAACAAGATTGGGACACGGTGGCCCATTTCCACAGCCGCTTCCTGAAATCAGGTGTGCGGGCAACGCACCAGCCATAATTGGCTGGAGTGTAGCTTCCACCCAGGGATACGGTGGCTCAGTGGCTAAGAAGCTGAGCTTGTCAATCAGAAAGGTTGGCAGTTCGGCGGCTCGAATACCTAGCGCCGCATAACGGAATGAGCTCCCGTTGCTTGTCCCAGCTTCTGCCAACCTAGCAGTTCGAAAGCACGTAAAAAGTAGAAAAATAGGCACCACCTTTGGTGGGAAGGGAACAGCGTTCCGTGCACCTTCGGCATTGAGTCATGCCGGCCACATGACCACGGAGACGTCTTTGGGCAGCACTGGCTCTTTGGCTTTGAAACGGAGATGAGCACCGCCCCCTAGAGTCAGGAACGACTAGCACATATGTGCAAGGGGGAACCTTTACTTTGCAGCTTCCATCATCCCATCTTTCCAAAGGCTGGCGGAGACCTCCGGATGTGTCCATTTTAAAACGAAGCCGCAGAACACTTGTGAGTGACATCTTCCTGTTTGTGACCTCCTTAGAATGCCCTTGCAACAGGACTGTGAGGCCTGTACCCATCTTTTCTCTTGGGTCTTTGGCCTGCCACACTTTCTATTATTCCACTATGCATCTTCTATTGCGGGAAAATGGGAGGGGGGATTGTACGGAGTTAGAGGATATGTAGCCATAACAAAATTCTTTCTAGAAAACCAAGGTCATCCTTTGTCTCTGCACCTCTGCACGTGACTGGGATTGGATGGGTGGAAGCTGCCAGCATGGCAGTGGGAGATTGGACCATGTGATGGACTTATGGGTATGGGGGCAAGATCTTGAACTTTCAGCTGGGTGGGGAAAACCGGGAAGCTTTCAGATTCGGGTTTTCCCAGATGTGCCAACATGGCTCTCTTAATAAACTGGAACTTTGAGCAAGACTTTGCCTTCGATTCTGATTTACTTTTGGATGCTATTTGGAACCCTGACATGGACAGGAGGCTTTGCTCTCCCCGGGGAGCCTAAAATGAAGTGGGAACACTTTCCATTTTGCTTATATCTGAAAGAAGACATTCTTGGTGGTCTCTGAGCTTGGTTATTTTCTTGCAGACATCTCATGACCCATCTAGGCAACATCATCAGTGCTAGAAAAGAATGGGGTCGGCTCTCTGTTCGTACAAAGGTGGCTTGCCTTGTCAGTGTTGGTGAGAGAGTGGATTTCTCATTAGTAGCTCCTTGATTAGGCTGCCGTTTACTATTTGATTGAGGGTCTAAGCTGGTGGTGCAGGCGTCTGTATATAGAGAGCAAATGCCACACTCCCCTCTTAGCATTGATGATGTTATCTAGCTGGGTAATGAAATGCCTGCAAGGAAACAGCAAAGCTCAGAGGACAGCGAAGGTTGCACAGTTGTCATTGTGGTCATCCACCTCCTGCACTTTTCCTTCCACTCCACAAACCCCACTGCCTTCTAACAATGATGACGTTACGTAGTTGGGTCGTGAAACATCTGTAAGAAAGCAACCAAGTTCAAAGATCATAAAGGACCCCACAGTCCTCTTCCCCACAAAACTGAAAATATTTACAGAACCCCTCGCATCCTGGACACAAATTGTTTCAACCCCTACCCTCAAAACGACGCAATTGAGCCCTGCACACCAAGACAACCAGACACAAGGACAGTTTTTCCCTGAACGCCATCACTCTGCTAAACAAATAATTCCCTCACCACTGTCAAACCATTCACTAAGGCTGCATCACTATTTCTATTAGTCTTTGTGGCTTGTATCCTTACGATTGATATTGATAGTTTCCTGATTGCTTATTTGTACCCTCTGACTATCATTAAGTGTTGTACCTTATGATTCTTGACGAATGTATCTTGTCTTTTTATATCCACTGAGAGCATCTGCACCAAAGACAAATTCCTTGTGTGTCCAATCACACTTGACCAATAAAGGATTCTGTTCTATTCTCTAAATTCTATATTCTATCCTATCCTTTTATCCTATCTCTTTTATTTTCTATTCTATTTTTTATTCCATTCTATTCTGCATTCATTCTATTCTATTCTTTCTTATTCTATTTCTTATCCTTGTTCTATTCTATTCTCTAAATTCTATATTCGATCCTATCTCTTTTATCCTATCTCTTTTATTTGCTATTCTATTTTTTATTCCATTTTATTCTGCATTCATTCTTTCTTATTCTATTTCTTATCCTTGTTCTATTCTATTCGTGTTGCGTTCTTTTTCCTTGTTTGTTTTATCCCCCTATGGCAAGCAGTCTTCGACTTAGGACCGCCATCGAGCCCTGCACTTTGTGTCGTTAAGTGAGACATTTGTTCAGTGAGTTTTGCCCCCTCCTCCTTTTACGATCTTTCTTGCCAGACTTGTTAAGTGAATCCCTGCAGTGATTGTATCTTGTCCTTTTATGTAAACTGAGAGCATCTGCACCAAAGACAAATTCCTCGTGTGTCCAATCACACTTGGCCAATAATGAATTCTATTCTGTTCTATGGGTAGAAGTTGAAACCTCTATCCTCAAAATGTTGCTAAAGGGGAATGCACACCAGAACTAGACACAAGGAGAATTTTTCCCCGAATGCCATCACTCTGCTAAACAAATAATTCCCTCAACCCTGTCATATTACCTACTAAGATCGTATTGCTATTCTTCTTCTCTTCCTTCCTAGTACCTATCTCTTTCCCCTTACAACTATAACCATGTTGCTTGTATCTTATTTATTTATTTATTTATTTATTTATTTATTTATTTATTTGTCTTGTATGCCGCCCACTCCCGGAGGACTCCGGGCGGCTCACAAAAGACAAGGGAAAGGGGGAAAACGAGACAAAGACAACATATTAAAAACAAAACCAACCTTCACAATTTCCGTGGAGGTAAATGCTTCTCAGCCCACCCACCCACCCCCCCAGCCTGCTGGAACAGCCAGGACTTGGTGGCTTTGCGGAAGGCCGGGAGGGTAGTAAGGGTCCGGATCTCAACAGGGAGCTCGTTCCAGAGGGCCGGAGCTGCAACAGAGAAGGCTCTCCCCCGGGGAGTCGCCAGCCGACATTGGCTGGCAGATGGAATCCGGAGGATACCTAACCTGTGCGATCTAATTGGTCTGAGAGAGGTAATTGGCAGGAGGCAGTCTCTCAGGTACCCAGGTCCGATGCCATGTAAGGCTTTATAGGTAGCGACCAGCACCTTGAAGCAGATTCGGAGACTAATAGGTAGCCAGTGCAGCTCGCGGAGGATAAGTGTAACGTGGGTGTACCTTGGTGCACCCACAATCGCTCGTGCGGCTGCATTCTGGACTAATTGGAGTCTTCGAACACTCTTCAAGGGCAGCCCCATGTAGAGCGCATTACAATAATCCAGTCAATTTATATCGTTTTATTTGTTTCCTAGTATAATTTGATTGCTTATTAATAACCTATGACTTTCACTGTGTTTTATCTCATGATTCTTGATGGATGTATTCGATTTTATTTTTCTTTATGTACACTGAGAACATATGCACCAGAGACAAATTCCTCGAGTTTCCAATCACACTTGGCCAATAAACAATTCCATTCCATTCCAAAAACCCATTACCTCCTAACACTGATGACATTACAGAGTTGGGTGGTGAAACATCTGCAGGAAAACCACCAAGCTCAGGGGCCATCAAGGGCCCTTCATCTCAATCCAGAACAAATATTCTCCTTTTTTCTGAAAGGCTCATGCAAGAGATAGCAAGAAAAACCTCGTGAGCTAGAAGGAGCCAACAAACACCGATGGGAGAAGCATTTCTGCTAGATCACAACATTCATGCAATCCTAGAAAGGGGATTGTGCAAGTGCCTGTTTTGCAACCCTGCAACGGTGCTGGCAACACAACTTCACATTGTTGTTTTCTGCTTTTCAGCTGGCGCTCTTTCCCTTGCCAATTTTTAAAAACCTACTTAATGGTTTTTATTGTTGTTAAATGACTGGGTCGGTTAGTAACCGTTTGAAGTTACCATGGATACACACACACACACACACACACACACACACACTTTTCAATTTCAATCAGACTAGAGCCGGGAAGAACGTTGGGTGATCTTCCAGTCCAACCCCTTGCAATTCCAAAATTTGAACAGCCGCATCATTGTCACAAGATTGTATTTTAGGCGCTTGGCAACAGGCTCACATTTACATCCCTCTGCCGCATCCCGTGATTACATGATGAGATTTTTGGCACTTTTTTCAGCAAAAAAATGCCTATTGGGTATTAAGTGATTCATTTTACGTGACTCTTGCATTCAATTAATGACTGTCACCAAAATTTGTCAAATCAGGTAGTCATATGGTGACCCACTAAATCACTACAATTCTAAGTTCAATGAGAGTTGTGAGTAATGTATGTGTACACACACCTGTATGACATATGTATGTATGTAAGTATATATGCATAAAAGGCAAAGGTTCCCCTCCTACATATGTGCTAGTCGTTCCCGACTCTAGGGGGCGGTGCTCATCTCCGTTTCAAAGCTGAAGAGGCAGCGCTGTCCGAGGACGTCTCCATGGTCACGTGGCTGGCATGACTAAACGTCGAAGGCGCACAGAACGCTGTTCCCTTCCCACCAAAGGTGGTCCCTATTTTTCTACTTGCATTTTTACATGCTTTCGAACTGCTAGGTTGGCAGAAGCTGAGACAAATAACGGAAGCTCACTCCGTTACGCGGCTCTAGGGATTCGAACCGCTGAACTGCCAAACTTTCTGATCGACAAGCTCAGCCTCTTAGCCGCTGAGGCCACCAGCATCTATTGAAACTAATTTGTTAAAAAAAAAAACAAGCAAGAATGAAAAAAAAATACTTTTTGCAATGAGCCCATGTAAAGAAATCTTTGTAAGGAAGTCATGGTGCATTAAAATATTAATAAGACTGGGAACAATGCTCTCTGAGCGTGGTTATTTTCTTACAGACGTTTCATCACCCAACTACTTAACATCATCAGTGCCAGGAAAGAATGGGATTTGCGAGGAGGAGGACGACGACGATAACTGTGGAATTCTAATTCCAATTCTAATTCAGACCGATTAGATCTCACAGGTTAGGTCTCCTCCGGATTCCATCTGCCAGCCAATGTCGGCTGGCAACCCCCCGGGGGAGAGCCTTCTCTGTTGCAGCTCCAGCCCTCTGGAATGATCTCCCTGTCGAGATCCGGACCCTTACTACCCTCCCGGCCTTCCGCAAAGCCACCAAGTCCTGGCTGCTCCAGCTGGCCGGGGGGGCCTGTGAAATATCCAGCCCCACGGAAATTGTGAATGTTGTGGTTTTGTTTTTAAAGTGTTGTCTTTGTCTAGTTTTCCCCCTTTCCCTTGTCTATTGTGAGCCGCCCGGAGTCCTTCGGGAGTGGGCGGCATACAAGACAAATAAAATCAAAATCAAAATCAAATTCTTGGTGTTCTCTGAGCTTGGTTATTTTCTTGGAGACATTATATGAACCAACTAGGTAACATCATCAAGTGTTAGAAGGGAATGGGGGTTTGCAGGGAGGAGGGCTGTGGGGTCCTTGGTGCTCTCTGACCTTGGTTGTTTTCTTGCAGACATTCATGACCGAACTAGGTAACATCATCAGTGCTAGAAAGAGTCGTCCTTTCCACAGCCCAAGAATTTGTGCGCGAAGGGAGGCCCAAGCGCTCCCCGCCCTCACCTTTGCTAGGCACGTACGGCTGAGTCCAGTCGTACATCTTGCGCTGCAGGGATGGCTGTGACTCTGTACAAGTGGCAGAAGCCCGTCTTGCATTCGTTCGCTCGGAGAAAGGTCAGCTCATCCTCTTTCTCCTCTGACTGGGCGAAAGGGTAGAAGATGTCGTGGACCTGCCCAGGAGACAAACATGGCAGAAGATGCTGAGTACCATCCGTTCAAACATGCCGCGATTTGGGGGGAGTAAGGGGGGGTGAACAGACACACACAGGATGCAAAAAACAAAAACGGGGGAGGAGGAGGAGGAGGAGAGGACTTGTGAGAAAAGGCCCCGTATTTGAGCCCGCCTTACGTTGATCCAAACGTTGGTGACTTCTTCGTAGACGATGAAGGGATGGGTGTTCTCGGGCACGGCTTTGGCAAATTCCAGGCGCTGTTCCTCGTTTTCCGGGACCGGGATGAAGAGGGCGGGAGGGAAGAGGACCAGCTGGAGCTGCTGCTGAGGTCTGTCGAGGAACATGGCCCATGCGCTGCGCGGAAGAGGGAGGAGAGAAAAGGCTGTGAGCAGGAAAAGCCCATGGGAGCAATTGCACGCTGATCCTTCGGGAGCACGGCTGAGGAATTCCGTGAACTTCCACGGGAGCCTCCAAAGGTGGCAACTTTTAAGGTTTTGTGGACTTCAACTCCCAGAATTCTGGGAGTTAAAAGTCCACGAGTCTCAAAGTTGCCAAGTTTGGGGACCCCTGCCATAAACGGAACTCGGGGTTTATGTCTCAAATTCCCCTGGCACAGCTTTTCCCACTTTATTATTTTTTTATTTCAATTTTCCACATCTTTAATCACTAGCATCTGAAATTCAAAAAGGCAGGCAGCTTGGGAGCAGGGCAGGAGGAGACAGCAACAGGTGCCAGGAAACCAGGATAAAGACACCCCAATGTTGATGAAGGAGAATGTTTGTAGCTCAGGGCTGAAATGAGGGGGTCCTTGGTGGTCTCTGAGCTTGGTGGTTTTCTTGCAGGTGTCTCATGACCCAACTAGATAACATCATCAGTGCTAGAAGGAAGTGGGAGAAGGATTGTATGGCCCTTGGTGCTCTCTGAGCTTGGTGGTTTTCTTGCAGGTGTCTCAGGACCCAACTAAATAACATCCTCAGTGGGAGAAGGGAGCGGGGTATGTGGAGAGGAAGAGGAAGAGGAAGAAGGAGAAGAGGAAGAAGACCGCAAGGACTGTGGGGTCTTTGATGCTTTCTGAGCTTGGCGGTTTTCTGACAGGCCTTTTATTTACCCAACTAGGTAACATCATCAGTGCTAGAAGGGAGCAGAGTACGTGGAGGGGAGAGGAGGAGGAGGAGGAGGAGGTGGAGGAGGAGGAGGAGGAAGACAGCAAGGATTGTGGGGTCTCTGATGCTTTCTGAGCTTGGTGGTTTTCTAAGAGGCCTTTTATTTACCCAACTAGATAACATCATCAGTGGTAGAAGGGAGCAGAGTACGTGGAAAGGAGAGGAGGAGGAGGAGGAGGAGGAGGAGGTGGAGGAGGAGGAGGAGGAGGAGGTGGAGGAGGAGGAGGAGGAAGACAGCAAGGACTGTGGGGTCTTTGATGCTTTCTGAGCTTGGTGGTTTTCTGGCAGGCCTTTTATTTACCCAACTAGGTAACATCATCAGTGCTAGAAGGGAGCAGGGTACGTGGAAAGGAGAGGAGGAAGAGGAAGGAGAGGAAGGAGAAGAGGAAGAAGAAGACAGCAAGGACTGTGGGGTCTTTGATGCTTTCTGAGCTTGGTGGTTTTCTCACAGACGCTTTATTTACCCAACTAGAAAACATCACCAGTGCTGCACCTCTTGCTACCCTAGTTGGCTAATGAACATCTGCCAAAAAACCCCAACCCACCAAGCTCACAGAGGAACGAAGGACCGCCTTACTGAGATATTGATCAAAATACGCAAACACAGGAACCTAGGAGAGGGTAGCTGAGCTGTCTCTGTTAGGAATATAATTCTAACGGTTGGGTTGGCAATATATAAATCATGTAACAATGATGCACCTGTTTTTTTTAAATCATGCTGTAAATGTGATTGGTTGCTGTTTCCTCAATCGGCCATAAGAGGGATCCAGAATGTCTGTTAGCTCTCTGTTTGTTAGATGCTGGGCTGATCTGATCTGAGTGTTTTGGAAGCTGGCTGTTAGAAAGTGCTGTGAGCTATTGTAAGTTTTGCAACTGTTAGCAAACCTTGAATGCCGGACTGATTATATGTTACTGGACTATGTTATTTGGATCATCCCTTAACTGAAAGATATTGATGACTGACTGTCTTATCCGTGTATGATTTGGACTGTTTGATGGACTCTGATACCTCTATTTCCACGAAAGTAAAAGCCTATTTAAACTGCAGTGTCTCTGTATGCTGGTTTGCGTGTTCTCCAACACAACTCTCACAACGCTTCGCTGAACGCACTCGCTCTCCCAACGGGGAGCTGACGTAACAGTCTCCATCTCAACTACACAGATACTTACTATTTGCCATCTCGTGTCCAACCTGCTCGCGCAATGTACTCCACGTTGGGGAACATGGTAGCAAAGGGGTGTACCAGCTCCATGTCACAGGCATGCACGATCTGTAAATATTGGGGGGGGGGGGGGGAGAGAGGTTGAAAATGTAACCGGAGAAAGTTATGGATATTGCAAATACTGCACGTCTCTGCCAAGAAAGTTATTACCAAAGCAGAAATGAAATGCACATTTGCAAGGGGTTTGGCCAGCTTCTATAAACTGAACTTAATTAAATGACCAATTCAAGCAAATTACTTAATTTTTTTAAAAAAAATTAAAACAATAACTTCCTTTTCATTCCTTCATGGATGCCGAGGCACTTTTGTTTTTATTTGGTTATTATTTTTCACGAAGTCGCTGGCATAAGCCATCCAACTCCATAACTACTTTCGGGTGGCACAAAATATACAATTAAAAGCAAACGCAATTAAAATAATAAAGGCAGGAGGCAAATGAATACATTCCAACCACGAAAAGAAAACTCAATGCTGTAAAAAAAAAAACATCTAGAGAAAACAATTGTTGTCATCTGGTTATTTGGCAGTTAATTTTATTTAATGATTTAATTTTTTGGAAAAAAAAAAAAAAGGAAGACAGAAGATTTCCCCAAAGAGAGATCTGAGGTTTGTTTTCATTTTTTAAATGACACAAGCAGAGTTACAGCTCCAATTTTCTCCCTATAACACATTGAAATGGGGGAAGGGAGGGAGGAGACGCAAGATTAAAATATTAATTGTTGTTCTTAGTTGCAAAGTCTTGTCTGAGACATCATCGCAACCCTATGGACAACGTTCCTCCAGGCCTTTCTGTCCTCTAGCATCCTCTGGAGTCCATGTGGCTGCATCCAGCCCCCTCATTCTCTGCCATCCCCTTCTTCTTTTGCCCTCCATCTTTCCCAGCATGAGGCTCTTCTCCAGGGAGTCCTTCCTTCTCATCAGGTGGCCAAAGTACTTGAGTTTCCTCTTCAGGATCTGGCCTTCTAAAGAGCAGTCAGGATTGATCTCCTCTAGGACTGACCGGTTGGATGGCCTTGCAGTCCAAGGGACTCAGTGCAGGAATCTTCTTCTTCAGCACCAGAGTTCAAAGGCCTCCATTCTTTGGCACTCAGCCTTCCTTATGGCCCAACCTTCACAGCCATCCATTGCAACTGGGAAAACCACAGCCTTGGCTATACACACTTTTGTTGGCAGGGTGATGATATCTCTGCTTTTTAGGATGCTGTCTAGATTTGCCCTAGCTTTCCTCCCAAGGAGCAAGCCTCTTTTAATGTCTTGGCTGCAGTTCCCATCTGTGGTGATCTTGGAGCCCAGGAAAATAAAATCTGTCACTGCCTCCATTTCTTCCCCATCTTATTTGCCAGGAATTAAGAGGGCCAGATGCCTCGAAGGCTTCCTGCCAAGGCTAAGGAGCTGGACTAGAAGACCTCCAAGGTCCCGGTTCCACCACAAATGCGCGAACGACAAAAGCGTGCCTCACTAAACCGCGCCGACAAAACCGCGCCGACAAAACCGCGCGACGAAGGAGCGACGAATGAGCCCTGAAGCGCGCCGACAACAGCGCGCCGACAGAAGCGCGATGTAACCGAACCCTAACCTAACCCTAACCCTTACCTTAACTTAAATCGTGCTTCTGTTGGCGCGCTGTTGTCGGCGCGCTTTTGACATCGCGGTGTTAGCGCCGCGCTTTTGTCGGCGCGCTTATGACGTTCGCGCTTTTGTCGGGTCACGCAAGGTCCCTTCCAGCCCTATGGCTCTATGATCCACTGCCCTGTTTTTTGTTTTTTTTTAAGAGTTGGTTGGAAAAGACAAGCAGGGCCTAAGACAAAGTATAAAAATCAAAGCTGCCATATCAGAGCACAAAACACTCACCTTTCCTTGGCTGTCGGTTTGAAACTCTGCCAGCTTCAATGAGATTTTGGGATTTTTGCTGCCTGAAAAGGAGATATAATAAAGGGATGCAAAATATAGTGATTTGAAGCTTTGACATCCGCAAGGTGGGAGGGGGGATGGGTTTCATACTCCCTTAGGTTAATTTTGTACCTAACAATGGGGCCCCTAAGTAGATGATCCAATTTTATCCACAATCCTATTTTGTGCACAACATGATGTCTTAACTGTATGTTCCTCCCTGTTCTGAGCGAGGCTTCCCAAAAGCATGAAGCCAACTCCTGGTCCCGACAAAAAACCCTTTTATTAATTGACTGGGAATTCTGCTCATTCACATCCAGCAAAGTCCTTCAAGGGAGGATTTACAGTCACAGAACGTATCTGGCTTGGAGAGCTGCCAGGCTGATATCTGCAAAACCTGGCAAGGAATCTCGGAGAGTCCCGAACCAATTAAGCGAACTAATTGTCTCCTACAAACTCCCCTCCCCTTTCGCTCCTCTTTTATTTCCTCTGGGAGGGGCCATTCACTGTCCACCTGTGCCTTTACTCCCAAGTCGACCCCTGTTCTTTAGCTGTTCTCTTCATCTGGCAACTCTGCCCATGCGCACACTGGAAACAGGCTCCACCTGTTCTTCTGCCCCACTGATGTCTGACTCGAAAGGCAGCACATAACTACCAGATGGCCCTGGCCCCCTCTCTGCCTCTGACACAGAGCCTTCCCCAGACTCCAGGACTGGCCCATGTTCCTCCCCAACTTCCTCAGTGTCCGAATCTGCTGCCAGCTCTGCTGGCGGGCCACAACACTCCCTTTTCACAGTGCTCAGTTAAGGGTACCACATACCAAGGTGGCGCAGTGGTTAAATGCAGCACTGCAGGCTACTGCTAGATCAGCAGGTCAGCGGTTCAAATCTCACCGGCTCAGGGTTGACTCAGCCTTCCATCCTTCCGAGGTGGGTAAAATGAGGACCCAGATTGTTGGGGGCAATATGCTGACTCTCTGTAAACCGCTTAGAGAGGCCTGAAAGGCCTATGAAGCGGTATATAAGTCTACTGCTATATACCACCATGGAAAAGCTATGATTAGATTACTCGCAATTGATGAGGCTCAATAAAGATGTCGAGGTGGCGCAGTGGTTAAATGCAGCACTGCAGGCTACTTCAGCTGACTGCTAGATCAGCAGTTCGGCTGTTCAAATCTCACCGGCTCAGGGTTGACTCAGCCTTCCATCCTTCCGAGGTGGGTAAAATGAGGACCCGGATTGTTGTTGGGGGCGATATGCTGACTCTGTAAACCGCTTAGAGAGGGCTGAAAGCCCTATGAAGCGGTATATAAGTCTAACTGCTATGTTGAGGCTCTAGAAATATTTCCAAGACCCACAAGAAGATTTGGGGATTGGAGGCTAAACTCTATGATGAATGGTTGCAGGAACTAACGTGTTTCCCCCCAAATGAGACATGCTCTGCTAATAAGGCCAATCGGGCTTTTCAGAGCATGCGCCATAATAGCCCCCCCCCCCCCTGAAAATAAGCCCGCCCCCAACTATTTATGCCCATGTGCCATGGCAGTCCCCGCCATTACCACTGTACCACCTACCGGTACAGCTTGCGGGGCAAGAAGAGGTCTTGCCACAAAAACAGAGGCAGGCGAAGCAAAGTGCTTCCAGCCCCCCCCCCCCCCGCCCTTCCCTCCCGTGCAAAAAGAGCCCGCCGCAAAAACAGCGGCAGTCCAGCAATGCGATCACCCCCTCCCACCTGTTTCTTCTCGCCAGGGGTGGGTTTCTCGCCCCGTTCCAACCGGTTCGGTTGGAACGGGGCCGGCGGCGTCCTCGTGCACGCGCGCGGCGCACGCATGCGTACTAGCGTCTGTGCGATGCTCCAGCTGCTCCTGGAGGATCGCGCAGGCGCTGTATGCGTCCTGCGCATGTGTGGAAGCGCAGAACTCGTCAAAACCGGGTAAGAAACGCGGGCGGGCGGGTGGACCCTTCGGCGTTCCCGGAAGTTACTTACTTCCGGGTTCGCCGACCAACCAGTTCGCGGGGACCGCCGCGAACCGTCTGAAACCCACCCCTGCTTCTCGCGCAAAAAACCACTACCCACCCCAATGGTAAAGGCAGCCTGCCTGGTTGCCTTCCCTGCCGTCCCTTTAGCAAGGGGCGGCAGGTGGGGGCGGGGGGAGAAGCGAGGTGCGCCTTTTACCTTTCCAGGTCTGTTGCGTTCCTCGCCCTTTCACCCATCGAATCCCCTAGTAAAAAAAACCTCATGAGTTTAACTCGCGAGTTTTTTTTTTTACAAGGGGATTCAATGGGCGAAAGGGTGAGGAATGCAACGGACCTTCCCTCGCGGCCCAATACCGCCCACCTCGCCCCAATGGTAAAGGCAGCCTGCCTGGTTCCCGTCCCCGCCGTCCCTTTAGCGAGAGGTGGCAGGTGGGGGGGGGGAGGAGACCCGTGTCCTAGCGCTACCAGAGACTGACAGCTCCGCTGCGTTCCTCGCCCTTTCGCCCATTGAATCCCCTTGTAAAAAAAACCTCGCAAATTGAACTCATGAGGTTTTTTTAACAAGGGGATTCAATGGGAGAATGGGCGAGGAACGCCGTGACCCGTCAAAAGGGCGAACAACAAAACCGCGCCCGGCTAAACCGCGTCGCTGCCGTCATCAACGCGGCGACAACAGCCAGCGCGGAGAAAGAAGGGCGCTTTAAATAGCACGTTGAAAGAAAGCCGATTCAACTTAAGGTAAGGGTTAGGGTTAGCTTTAGGGTTAGGTTAAGGGTTAGGTTAAGGGTTAGGGTTAGGTTTAGGGTTAGGGTTAGGTTAAGGGTTAGGGTTAGGTTAAGGGTTAGGGTTAGGTTTAGGGTTAGGTTAAGGGTTAAGTTTAGGGTTAGGTTAAGGGTTAGGTTTAGGGTTAAGTTTAGGGTTAGGGTTAGGATTAGGTTTAGGGTTAGGTTTAGGGGTTAAGTTTAGGTTTATAGTTTACAGCGTGCTTCTGTCTCCGTGCTGTTGTCGCCCTCTTGATGATGTCAGCAACGCGGTTTAGTCGGGCGCGGTTTTGTCGTTCGCCCTTTTGTCGGTGAACCAGGAACGCGATGGAGCTGGAAAGTTAAGAGGCGCGCCTCGCTTCTCCCCCCCACCAACTGCCACCCCTCGCTAAAGGGACGGCGGGGAAGGGAACCAGGCAGGCTGCCTTTACCATTGGGGCGAGCTGGGCGGTGTTGGGCTGCATTCCTCGCCATTGTGTTCAGGGAAGCCCCTGGTTAAAAAAAAACCCCTTCTCGCGATTTCAAGAAGTTTGATTGAACTCGTTAGAAGGGTTTTTTTTTACCAGCCGCTTCCCTGAGCGCAATGGCGAGGAATGCGACGGAGCTGGAAAGGTAAAAGGCGCACCTCGCTTCTCACCTGCCCCCAAAAATAATAAGCCCTCCCCTATAATAAGCCCAAGGCCATATTTCATGGGGCAAAATTTAATAAGACCCTGTCTTATTTTCGGAGAAACACTGTAGATATGCCAAGTCTATCCAAAAAAAATAATGAGGGATGACATGATAGAAAGTGTGCCAACATTTGATGGGCTGCCACCAAGAAGAGGGTGGAGGGGGTTGACCTGTTCTCCAAAGCACCTAAGAGCAGGACAAGAAGCAATGGATGGAAATTAATGAAGGAGAGAAGCAACCTGGAATTGAGGGGAAACTTCCTAGTAGTTAGAATAATTAATCAGTGGAATAAGTTGCTTCCTGAAATTGTGGGTGTTCCAACACTGGAGTGTTAGGAATATAATCTAACGGTTGGGTTGGCAATATATAAATCATGTAACAATGCTGTACCTGTTTCTTTAAATCATACTGTAAAATGTGATTGGTTGCTGTTTCCTCAACCGGCCATAAGGGGGAGCCAGAACGACTGTTATCTCTCTGTTTTGTTAGATGCTGGGCTGATCTGATCTGAGTGTTTTAGAAGCTGGCTGTTAGAAAGTGCCGTGAGCTATTGTAAGTTTTGCAACTGCTAGCAAACTTTGAGTACCAGACTGTTTGTATGATTATGGACTATGTTATTTGGATTATCCCTTAACTGAAAGACGTTGATGACTGACTGTCTTATCCGTGTATGACTTGGACTGTTTGATGGACTCTGATACCTCTATTTCCACGAAAGTAAAAAACCTATTTAAACTGCAGTGTCTCTGTATGCTGGTTTGTGTGTTCTCCAACAGAACTCTCACAACGCTTCGCTGAACGTACTCGCTCTCCCAACGGGGAACTTACGTAACAGTCTCCATCTCAACTACACAGATACTTACTACCTTTGAAGAAGAGACTAGACAGTCACTTGTCTGAAAGGGTGTAGAATCTCATGCTTGAGCAGGGGGTTGGACTAGAAGACCTCCAAGGTCCCTTCCAATTCTTTTATTCTATATTCTATATGTCAGCCTGCATACAGACTGCATGTGGACACATAGAAGTCCCTTCCAGTTCTGTTAGGACTACCTATAACTTTCTTCTCCTCCCATCCATCATCTCCCACTGACCTGTTCTGGGATACCGGTATGTGTCCGTTTTCCGTTCTTCCAGAGCCGGTGAAGGGACGTGAATCACCTCCACCTCGGATTCATCGACTTCCTCATACAGAATTCGGAATGTCTTCCAGCCTTCGGGTCCTAAATGGAAAGCAGGCAAGTCGGAGGATTGGGGGGGAAGGTTATTAGATGAGGGAAGAAATAAAGTTTATTTTTATTTTCTCTGGGTACATAATTACATATATTAAAATGAAAATCTGATGCCCGCTCTCAAAATATATAGATATACACACGGCTGTTGTGGCCCGGCAGGAGCCATTGGAGCTGCCACCACACTCCAACAGCAAGGGGCCCTATGAGTCGGCCCTGGAGGATGTGGAGGACCCTGGACAGGGTTCCAACTCCGAGCAGGGCGCAGAGAGACTGGTTGGCCACCAGGTGGTGCCTGAGGCTTGGATCAGTGGGGAGGAGACAAGAGAGAGTGATCCAGAAACCACCTGTGAGTTGTTCCGGGATGCACGCCGTCGAAGGGCTACTCAGCGTCAAGAACAACTACGTAATTACAGGAGGTAATTACGCCCAGCTGATGGTCATTAAGCTCCTCTCCCAGACTATAAAAGAGACTGCTTGTGCCACGCCCTTCTTGCAGAAGTCAACGTTTGACTAAAGAGAAACTAACTTGGCAGGCTGGATTGCTGCCAGAGTTTGTTTACACTGCTGCCACGGTTTGTTGGACTTGCTGCCAAGGTCCTTATCTGTTTGTTTATTTGGCTTTCAGCCACTGAGAGTCTGGTCTTGTTATTAAAAGACATTCCATTTTACGCTTTTCTCGGCTTTTGTTACTGGACGGAGGAGGGGGTCAGAACACACGGCCATATACATATTCTGTATATATACATTTATGTACATAATGTGTGTCTCACAGATACACAAGATGTATATACATCTTGTACACACCCACATATCAATACACATACACAGACAGACAGTATATCACAGAACACACATTTTGTACATATTTAAGTATATCTTTTCGTGCAACCACACTGAAGAAATGACACTTGGCTCCAATGTAAAGTAGTGATTATACAGCTTGTGTAACAGTGTAAATGTGCTGTCCCCTCAAAATAACGCAACCATTAATGTCTAAACTGCTGGCAACAAAGGTGAATACACCCCGAAGTGATACTGTCCAAATGGGGCCCAGGTAGACTTTTTCCTCCCCATGGTGTCATGTGACTCATTAGGTGTCACAAGGTCTCAGGGGGGAAAGGGGAGCAGGTGTGTTAAATTTGGTGTTATCGCTCTCATTCTGGAAGTTCAACATGGCACTGAACTCTCTGAGGATCTGAAAAAAGGAATTGTCGCTCTCCATAAAGATGGCCTAGGCCAGTGATGGCGAATCTTTTTCTTACGGCATGCCAAAATTGCACCCGCAGCCCTATCGCATACACATGCGTACCCACTCAGTCTCCTCCCCCCACATGCCCATGTGACCCCCCCCCTCTCCCCAGCAATGCGTGCATGAGCCCTCCCCAGGCTCCGGAGGCTTTGCTGAAGCCTGGGGAAGACGAAAATGGCCTCTCCGGAAGCCAGAAATGGATCATTTCCGAACTTCCATGGGGCTGTTTTTTGCCCTCCCCAGCCTCTGGAGGATTCGCTGAAGCTCGGGGAGGGCAAAAAAAAGTGATTTTCCCTGGCTCTCCGGAAGGGCAAAAAATCAGCTGGCCAGCTGACATGCCGGTAAATATGGCTCCAGGTGCCACCTGTAGCACATGTGTCATAGGTTCCCCATCACGGGTCTAGCCTACAAGAAGATTGCCAAGACCCTGAAACTGAGCTGCCGCACGGTGGCCAAGACCATACAGTGACTGAACAGGACAGGTTCCCCTTAGAAGAGGCCTCGCCACGGTTGACCAAAAAAGTTGTGTGCCCGTGCTCAGCGTCATATCCAGAGGTTGGCTTTGGGAAATAAGACGCATTGTCATGCCTGCAAGCCATCTTTTCTTTTGGACTTCAAGCCTGCTACACTTTCTACTGTCTAATTTCTATTGTGGGAAAATGGGGGGGATTATCACGGAGTTGGGTGATATGTAGCCATAACGACGTTCTTTTTAGAAACTCAAGGTCATCTTTGTCTCTGCACTTGGCCGGAACTGGATGGGTGGACTCTGTTTTTGTGGCGATGGGAGATTGGACCATGTGATGGACTTGTGGGTGTGGGGGGCAGGATCTTGAACTTTCAACTGGGTGGGGAAAACCGGGAAGCTTTCAGATTCGGGTTTTCCCAGATGTGACAACGTGGCTGTCTTAATAAATCGGAACTTTGAGGAATCCTTTAACTCGGACTCTGATTTAATTTCGGATGCTGTTTGGAAGTCTGACATGCCTGAGTACTGCCAGCATTGTTGCAGAGGTTGAAGGGGTGGGGGGATAAAGCCTCATTGCAATCTTGAACTGTCACTAAACAAACTGTTCTAAGTTGAGGAATACTGTACAGCCCTACCAGATAGTTTTGAGAGTGTTGTGGAGATCATTCAGACCTTAATTCCGTGCCAAGAAGGCCTGGCCCACATACCTTCTTGGGAAGACGCTGGACACCACCAATACCCCGTAAAGCGGTCAAATTCTTCCTGGATGACGAAAGTGGCCACACCGGCTGACTTGGGATCATCTAGCACACTGGATAAACCTGGGGGGGTAAAAATTGTGAGGCTCCTTATGTCAAGTGTCTTCAAACCCTCGACTAAGTTAAACTACCCAAAAATATACCGTATTTAGCAATAGCAGTTAGACTTATATACCGCTTCATAAGCGGTTTACAGAGTCAGCATATTGCCCCCAACAACAATCCGGGTCCTCATTTTACCCACCTCGGAAGGATGAAAGGCTGAGTCAACCCTGAGCCGGTGAGATTTGAACAGCCGAACTGCAGTCAGCTGAAGTAGCTTGCAGTGCTGCATTTAACCATTGCGCCACCTCGGCTCCTTTCGGAGTATAAAACACACCAAGGTTTTGAAGAGGCAAATTTTTAAAAAAAGTTTTTGCACTCTGTAAACCTCCCAAAAACTTTTGCGAAAACAGCCCCCCCACTTTTTTAAAAAAGGGCATGAATAGCCCTTAGGAGGCTTATAGTGTGTCCTTGGGAATGGGGGGGGGGGGAATGAGCAAACAACGGCCTGCTTTTCACGAAAACAGGCCCATTTTTTGTAAAAAAAAAGGGGGGGAATTAGGAAGCTTCCAGAGTGCTCCTGGGGGCTGGGGGGGGGGCAAAATAGAGCAAAATATGGCCCATTTTTTGCTCATTTCTGCCTTCCCCAGCTCCCAGGAGCACTCTGGAAGCCTCCTAAAGGCTATGCACGGCCATTTTAGTGAAGGGGGTGGAATTTCGGGAGACAAAAAATGCTGCATTCAGTGTATAAGACACACCCAGATTTTCAGCCTCTTTTTTGAGGGAAAAAGGTGCGTCTTATACTCCGAAAAATACGGTAGCTAACTTATACAGGTAGTCCTCAAAAAGTTTCCTCTGATAAGAAAGGCAGCAATTAAGTGAGGTTTGCTCCATTTTAGGACCTTCCTTGGAACAGGTGCTAATGGCATCACTGCAGTTAAGTCAGTGACGCCCTTGTTAAGTGAATCTGGCTTCCCCACTGACTCTGCTGGTCAGAACCCCGGGACACTGCCACCGTCGTAAATATGAGTCGGTTGCCAAGCGTCTGAATTTTCATCAGGCAACCATGGGGATGCTGTGATGGTCGTTAAGTATGAGAAACAGTCCTAAGTCGCTGTTTTCAGTGCTGTTATCTTCAAATGGTCACTAAATGAACTGTCGTAAGTCGAAGACCACCTGTATTTATTCAGAGATTATAGGAGCCCAGGGAAAGAGTGCACCAAAGTTTCCAACTGTGTCTCAGAATCATAGGTAAAGGTTCCCCTCCTACGTATGTGCTAGTCGTTCCCGACTCTAGAGGGCGGTGCTCATCTCCGTTTCAAAGCCGAAGAGCCAGCGCTGTCCGAAGACGTCTCCGTGGTCACGTGGCCGGCATGACTCAACGCCGAAGGCTCACGGAACGCTGTTCCCTTCCCACCAAAGGTGGTCCCTATTTTTCTACTTGCATTTTTTACCTGCTTTCGAACTGCTAGGTTGGCAGAAGCTGGGACAAGTCACGGGAGCTCACTCAGTTATGCAGCGCTAGGGATTCGAACCGCCAAACTACTGACCTTTCTGATTGGCAAGCTTAGCGTCTTAGCCACTGCATCCCTTCTCAGAATCATAAGAATTTGCTATTTAAGCAGCTATTGGGTCATGTCGCGTTGTGGTTTCTCATTCCCAGATTCCCATCGGCTCAGCTTTCTGAGAGTGGGGCCCTGGATTCCACTTTTGGCATAGAGGTCATTTACTCCTGCAGGGCATCTCGGTTGGGAAATAAATCCAGGTTCAGTGTGAACGTTAGCCATGAGGTCCCACCTACAGGTCAGATCAAAGTCTCAAAGGGATACAGGAAGAAGCAAAATTGTCGTCCCCCCCTTTTTTTTTGGAGGGGTGCATGTAAACTGGGTATTTAATTCATACTGCCTCCAGGAAAGTCACATACCTTTACAAACCATGCCTCGGTCTTGGGTCTCGGGCACAGAAAAGCTTCCCCTTCCCCTTTAGCAATCAATCCATTTCTCACAATCTTTCTCTCAATCAATTATACTATAATCTATCCCAGGAGCCGGCAACCTTAAACACTCAAGAGAGCCATTTGGACCAGTTTCCCACAGAACAGAAAACACCGGGGGCCACAAAACCCGTCCCACGCCTGACTATTTCCTGAGCGGCCACAAAATTAGCCTATGTAGAGATGTGATTGTCTCGATGCTACATACTATCATATATGGTGGACTTGTAAAAAGGTAAAAGCATTTTGGATAAAAATACGGTGGATTATGCAAAATGTTCTTAGAAAAAGTTTACCCCTCAGTTATTCTTGTTAGGTATAATTACTGATTGTACAGTTATAGAGACTAACCTGATTTTGCATTTAATAACCGCAGCAAGACTGTTGGTGACGCAATATTGGAAGATCTTTTAAAGATGGACATTAAAAGTAACAAACCTAGCAGAGATGGCTAAAATATCAGCATATCTCAAGGATCACTCAAATGAGAGATATAAACTAGAGTGGAGAAGATGGATTGGCTATACTCAAAATAAATACGGGACTAAGAAATTCCAGATAGTTTATGACTGAAGAAACAAGGAATGATATAATCTGTTTAGAGTTAGCCTAACAAAAGAGGAGTTAAAGCTCAAATGAAAGATGATACTAACTTTTTTAAAGTTTATTTTAGAATATCTTTGTTAAAGATTTATACCCTGTATTGGTTCTGGGAAGTAGAGGAGGGGGGGGAGGTTGGGGGGGGGAGGGTAGGAGGAGGGAGGTAAACATTTGTAAAAGTTTTTTTTTTTCAAAAATTTTCAATTAAAAAAAAAATTAGCCTATGTAGTTCAATTAAAGATTGTGTTTTCTTCTGAAACTTCCTTTCTTGGATTTAACCATGGTTGGCCTAATGGGGGTCGAGGAACTCAATAAATCACATGTTGGCGGATGCCACATATTAGCGGTTGTGGCGCATATTTGAGTGACAGGGAGCCACAGCAGAGGGATGAAAGAGCCACATGTGGCTGCAGAGCCTGATCTCTCCTCTAATTCTTCTATCTATGCATTTCTACACAACCATCTCCACCCATCCAATCAACCATTTATCCATCCGCCTATCTCTGTCTATCCATCCATCTATTCAACCAATCCGGTTTTAATCCCTTTATTACTTAATAAATAACTCAAGTAACAAACATATCTAATATTCCTTCTATCTTCTATTTTCCCCACAACAACAACCTTGTGAGGTGGGTTAGCCTGAGAGAGAGGGACTGGCTCAAAGTCACCTAGCCAGCTTTCATAACTAAGGTGGGACTAGAACTCACCGTCTCCTGGTGATTGGCACAAAGTCACCCACAGAGTTTTCATAACTAAGGTGGGACTAGAACTCACCGTCTCCTGGTGATTGGCCCAAAGTCACCCACAGAGTTTTCATAACTAAGGTGGGACTAGAACTCACCGTCTCCTGGTGATTGGCACAAAGTCACCCACAGAGTTTTCATAACTAAGGTGGGACTAGAACTCACCGTCTCCTGGTGATTGGCCCAAAGTCACCCAGTCGGATTTTATGCCTAAAACAGGACTATAACTCACCGTCTCCTGTTTCTAGTCTGGTGCCCTAACCACTGGACCAAACTGGGACTCTTATATTATGGGTATGTTTCATATTGTTTATTATAAATTGTTGTTAGTTATGTATGGATCTATACACATTTTCTAAATAAATAAAACAATTGCCAGAAAGCTGCAGAGAAACAAGACGCCATCTGGTGTGAACTATTTTTCCTCAGCCACGCACTGAAACCAAAGCCTTGAGTGCGAGGGAACCTCATCCAAGCCAAGGCCTGGGCAAGCATACCTTTCTGGCAGAAAGTTAGGCGCCGTTCTTCTCCCGTCTCGATGTTCGCCACCCACAGGTCGTTGTTGTTGATGAAGGAGAAGAAGGAAGGGTCTGCTGAGCAGATTTTGGGGTCCATCCGGGGCCCCGAGCATTGCGTCTGGATTTCCAGCGGCTTCATAGGAGAGACCTGGAGACGAATAAATTGCCTTTTTAATTGACCATTTATGGCAGAGGGCTTCAAACGTGGCAACTTTTAAGACTTGTGGACTTCAACTCCCAGAATTCTCCAGCCATTCTGGGGGTTGAAGTCCACAAGGCTTAAAGTTGCCAACTTTGGGGACCCCTGATTTATGGAGACTCCTGAACTTACAGCCCTTTGTTTAACAGCTGTTTAAATTGACCAAAAGTGTCTTAAGACTGGTTGCCTTCTCCTGGGAAAAGGATACTGCAAAATCCACATTCCCTCCCCACTCCAGGGGAAGGATACTGCAAAATCCCCATTCCCTCCGCACTCCTGGAGGAAGGATACTGCAAAATCCCCATTCCCACCCCGCTCCTGGGGGGAAGGATACTGCAAAACGCCCATTTCTTCCCCACCCCACCAACCTTCTTTCCAGCTCTGTTCTCCTGTGCAGGGCAACAAAAGAAGACCCAGCCAATCAGCTGGGACTCGAGAAGCAGAGAATAGATGGGGCGGGGCCAGCCAGAGGTGGTATTTACTGGTACTCTGAACTACTCAAAATTTCCACTTCCGGTTCTCCAGAACCTGTCAGAACCTGCTGAATACCACCTCTGCTGCAGCCTCCTTGGAGCAAAAATGGGCCCCAGGGGGCCTTCACCGCATCCTTCCCCCCACCACATACGCATGGCCCCTCACACATGCACAGCAGAGACCTGAAAATCAGCTGGCCAATGGGAGCTGCCCGGGCATGCACTGTGGAGCTGAGGTGGGGTGACGACTCTGGCACCTGCAGAGAGGGCTCTGTGTGCCACCTGCGGCACACATGCCATAGGTTCACCATCTCGGTGTTAGAGCGCCCCCCCTGATCACATGATCAACATTCGGGCACTTTGCAATAAGATTTTCAAGAGCTGTGGTGGTGCAGCAGTTGAAACGCAGCATTGCAGGCTACCTCTGCCGACTGCTAGAAGTTCGATCCTGACCGGCTCAAGGTTGACTCAGCTTTCTGCTCTTCTGGGGTCCGCCTTCCAGATTGTTGGGGGCAAGTAGGCTGACTCTGTAAACTGCTTAGAGACTGTAAAGCACTGGGAAGTGGTATAGTAATCTAGTGCTATTGCTATTCTCTCCCTCCTTCCCTCCCCCTCTTTCCTTCGTTCTCTTTTTTCTCCCTTTTTTTCTTTCTCTCCTGTTCCCATCATCTCTCAATTCCCTTCTCTTTTTTTCCTCCCTCTTCCTTCCTCTCTTTTTCTTTCTCCTTTTCTTTCTTTCTCTTCCTTCCTTCCTTTCTCTTGTAAGAGCCATGATGGCACAGTGGTTAGAATGCAGCATTGCAGGCTAACTCTGCCGACTGCCAGGAGTTCGATCCTGACCAGCTCAAGGTTGACTCAGCTTTCCGCCCTTCCGAGGTGGGTAAAAGGAGGACCCAGATTTTGTTGGGGGCAAATAGGCTTGATTCCGTAAACCGCTTAGAGAGAGGCTGTAAAGCAACGCAAAGCGGTATAAAAGTCTGAGGGTTGTAAGGAAAGGAATATCCTGCCAGGAGGAACAGACTCACCATGAAGCCATTTTGGCCTCCGTCCCGACAGTAGAAGAGGCTGTTGCTGGCCTGGAAGAGGAAAAGGCCGCTCTCTCGGTGGAAGTCGTAGGACGTGATCCCAAAGACCCCGAGGCGCTTCCGTTCCCTCAGTAGCTCTTCCTCTCGGGAGTACATCCCATGGTGGGGAGTGGCCTGGAGCAGAGAGAAAGAACCAACAGGATGAAAGAACTCTTGTGGCCCGCCGGTGGAGCTGGCAGCAGATTTGGACAGTGAGGAGGTTGGGGAGGAACCTGGGCCAGTCCTGGAGTCTGGGGAAGGCTCTGATGAGGGCTCTGTGTCAGAGGCAGAGAGGGGGCCAGGGCCATCTGACAGTTATCAGCTGCCTTCAGAGTCAGACATCAGTGGGGCAGATGAACAGCTGGAGCCTGTTCCCAGTGTGTGCATGCACAGAGTGGTCAGAGGAAGGGAACAGCTAAAGAACAGGGGTCGACTTGGGAGTAAGGCCACAGGTGGATGATGAATGGAAATAAAAGAGGAGCGAAAGGGGAGTGGAGTTTGCAGGAGACAATGAGTTCATTCCTGCATTTTTGCCAAGTATGAAAGATATCGGCCTGGACTCACTCCAAGCCTGATGAAGGTTGGGAATTGTGAACTATCTTGAAAGACTGTGGGAGAGGAAAGACTTTTCTGGAGAGGAATTCACTGTCAATAAAATAAAAGGGGTTTATCGGGACGAGAACTCAGCTTTGTGTTGCTGAGGAAGGCTAGGTCAGAACAGCAACAGAGCCCTGGTGTGGATTCAGAGGGGCCCAAGAAATTAAAGCATTTCCCTTTTAAACAAAGGACATTACAGGCAGTCCTCGCTTCGCGACAGTCCTGTTTAATGTCTTTTCCAAATTGTTGCCTGAGTGAGAGGGAAATAACTGGTGGGATGAAGGAATGGGGCTGTGGTGTATATTCAAAAGGGCCCAACAGATAAATGCATTTCCCTTTAGATGAAGGACAATATAGGTAGCCCTCACTTAACGATGGTCCTGATTAGTGACCATTCCAAGTTACTGTCTGAGTGAGAGGGAAAGAACGGTTGGGACAAAGAAATGTGGGTCTGGTGTGGATTCAGAGGAGCCCAAGCAACAAATGCATTTCCCTTTAAGTAAAGGACAATACAGGTAGTTCTCACTTAACAACAGTCCTATTTAGCAACTGTTCCAAGTTGTTACCTGGGCAAGATCGGAAAGAATCGGTGGGATGAAAAAACAGAGGGCCTCCTGTGAATTTAGGGGGGGAAATGTGTTTTCCTTTAAGTAAAGGACCATACAGGTACTCCTCACTTAACGAGGGTCCTATTTAGCGACCAAAGCTACAAAAGTACATTTCCCACAGTCACGTGATCTCCCTTTGCATACTTGTTAAGCAGCTTCTGCTAAGCAGTCAATGGAGAAGCAGATGTTTCGCTTAATGACCGTGGGAAAAAGTGACCCTCTTAAGTTTGCGACTGTCACGTGATGCCTTGTTTAATGACTATGTTGCTTAGCAATGGAGTTGAGGGTCCCAAAAGTGGACCTTAAGTGAGGACTACCTGTGTCCCAAGTCCTGATTTGGCTGAAACAACCGAGGGCCACCTGCGCAGGTGTGCTCACCTGGAAATGATCCAGCATCTGCTTCCATGACAACAGCAGGAGGGCTTCCTTCCGTACCTTTTTGGGAATCTCCGAGTAGAGGAGAGAATTTTCCCGGCTTCCGTACGGCATTCCTGTTGAGGGAGGACAGATTGGTAGGAGAGAAGCCATTTATTTAAACTCCCAGATGGGAAGTCAATCACTTCTTGACTCTTTGTAATTTCCCTTAAGAGGTTTAAACATTGTAGTTTTTCTACTTAAATTCTGTTGACCAAACAGACACACAATCTCTAAGACTCTGCGTTCTAGTCCCCACTTAGGCATGAAATCCGGCTGGGTGACTTTGGGCCAATCACCAGGAGCAGATGAGTTCTAGTCCCGCTTTAGGCATGAAATCCGGCTGGGTGACTTTGGGCCAATCACCAGGAGCAGGTGAGTTCTAGTCCCGCCTTAGGCATGAAATCTGACTGGGTGACTTTGGGCCAATCACCAGGAGATGGTGAGTTCTTAGGCATGAAAGCCAGCTGGGCGACTTTGGGCCAATTACCAGAAGACGGTGAGTTCTAGTCCCGCCTTACGCATGAAAGCCGGCTGGGCGACTTTGGGCCAATCACCAGGAGACGGTGAGTTGTAGTTCTAGCTCCCAGTTGAAAGCCAACTGAGTGGGCCATCTCTCTCTCAGCCCAACTCACCTCGCATGGCTGTTGTGGGGGAAAAATAGGAGGAAGAGGATGAAACATTAAGCTCACCACCCTTTTATAATTTGCAAAAAATGATAAAAAGAAATAAACAAATAAATAAATGGCGGAGAACAAATAGGCAAGAAATTATTACTGGGAGCCTAATGGCAGCCTGGTCTTAAGAGATTGTTTTTGAAACAGAAAACACACATGTAGGAAATGTATCTAACAATGAAAAATGGAGCGAGGGAGGGAGCGAGGAGAAGAAGGAAAGGAGTGTTGGAGGCAGGAGAGGAAGGAAATGGATAGGGAGAGGAAGGAGTCAAGGAGGAGGAGGAAGGGGAAGAGGAAGGAAGGAGAAGGGGAAGAAGGGAGAGAAGAAAGAAAGATGAGAAAGGATTAATGGGAAGAGGAAGAAAAGGAAAAAAGGAAGGAGAGGAAAGGAGGGTGGGAGGGGAAGGGGAGGAGGGAGGGAGGAAGGGAGAGAGAGAGAATATAAAAAATAAAAAGCTGTCTCCTACATGAATCCAATTTCTCTCCAAAGCTGGCTCAGAATTCTAATCCTTCTGTGGTCCTTGCTCTATGGACCATCTCTCCTTTGGAGAATTAAATGGCCAAATCCAGTCTGAACATCTGGCTGGCTTTGCGACCAACCGTAACAACATCTTTTGGGTGGCTTTTCAGTGCTGCCAGCCTACGTGAGGTCATACCCAGGTAATAGAGCCGATGGGAGTGAGGGCTTGATTCTTCTGTTTTACGGACGAACTGGAAGTCGTGGGGGGCCTTATTCACGATCATTCCCGTGTACTTCCGGCTGCCGTGAATGATGTCACGCAGCCCCTCCCACGAGTGTTTCTCCACCTGGAACTGGGACATGGAGGCGTCCTCCATCTCTACTGCCTCAGCGCTGTCGGACAGAGCGTCCACCGCTGTCATCTTCAGCCTTCCTCCAGAACTGGTCAAGGAACTAGGAGAACAAAAGAGCAAAAAAATAATTGAGAGGACAGGAAGGAGAAGAGAGGAACGGGAGAATCTCCCTTTACAAAACCTTTAGTAAGGCCACACTCGGAATAACCGCATCCAGTTTTGGACACCACGCTACAAAAAAGATGTTGAGACTTTGGAGAAAAAGTGCAACAAAGATGATTAAAGGCCTGGAGACCAAAACATATGAAGAACGGCTGCAGGAATTGGGTTTGGCCAGTCTAGAGAAAAGAAAAACCAGGGGGACATGATAGCAGTATGCCTGTATTTGAGAGGGGGCCACAAAGAAGAGGGCTCATATTACCATATCAAGGAAATCAGGATGAAACAGCCTGGGGACTGAGTGGATAACTGGGTATTACCTGGTGACTAGGGCGTGACCTAAGGAGTTTATCGGACTCAGTCCAATCAACGAGGACGAAGTTAACCCTCCACCCCTCATTTTGGGCTTTGTAGGCCTCCCTGCAGCAAAAACGGGCCAACTGGCTGGCGAGAAGGCCACCAAGCTGGAAAGGTTGGGGACCACTGGTATGAGGGTTTCCTGCCTTGAGCAGGGGGTTGGACTAGAAGACCTCATAGGTGCCCTTCAGCCCTCTGATTCTATGTTCTGACAAAGGAACATCCAACGCACAGGACAGTGAAATCAGTATCGAAGGAAGGAAGGTGTGTCCAAACTTCCCCCTGAAGTTAACTTAAAAAAATAATAATAAACTCAAATCTTCAACTCAAAGTAATCTTCACGGACAGCTATAAAATCCTGTGCTAAGAATTTTCCGTTCCAGACTCCTGGGAGTGCCAGTTTAACATCACCAAGACTTTACATCAACAGCCTTTTTAAAATGCCTCAACAGCTCTGCAAGAAATGTCTAAAAAGGAAGAGTTTGGGTTTTCGTTGTTTTTTAAAATAAAATGTCACGTAAAAAAAAAGCACAGCCTCTGACAATAAGGAAGTATAACCCAAGTAAAGGAACCCAAATTAAAAGGCAGAGGAAATGAGCTCCTATGGATGAAGCCATCTCTTATTTTAAGCATTGTTATTCTTTGAAGGTCAGTTTAAGGGAAAGAGAGAGAGAGAGAGAGAGAGTCATAAATGATCTAACCCCCTGCTGATTAAATATGGCAAACTGCCTTCCTCATTTTCACAGTCAAACCTCACCACATATGCACCAACTAAGTCATCTTGCCCCTTGTGTAGGTGATTACGGGGGACAAAACGGCAAACGTTTTCCAAAGGACACGGGCGTTTTAAAGAGAGTCTACGTGATTTTTGTCTTGGGCTGAGATGTATATAAACGAAGGACTAGATAAAAAACAACAACCACCAAGTTCAGAGAGCATTACGGACCCCACAGCCGGCCTCCACTCTCTTCTAGCACCAATGATGTTACCTGGTAGGGTAATGAGAAGTCTGCAAGAAAACAACCAAGTTCTGCGAATACCAAACGCCCCAAAGGGGGAAATATTAAACAGCATGGAGTCGTGGGTACTCCATGGCTGGATGTTTTCAAGAAAATATTGGAAATGTTTGTCTCAAATGATATAAAGACTTTACAAGCCGAGGTGGCGCAGTGGTTAGGGTGCAGTACTGCAGGCCACTTCAGCTGACTGCTATCTGCAGTTCAGCGGTTCAAATCTCACCGGCTCAAGGTTGACTCAGCCTTCCATCCTTCCGAGGGGGGTGAAATGAGGACCCAGATTGTGTGGGGGCGATATGCTGACTCTGTAAACCGCTTAGAGAGGGCTGAAAGCCCTATGAAGCGGTATATAAGTCTAACTGCTATTGCTATTGCTATTCTATATCTATATCTATAACTGTATCTGTATCTGTCTGTCTGTCTGTCTGTCTGTCTATCTATCTATCTATCAATCATCCATCCATCCATCCATCTATCTATCACCTCTTTGTCTCTCTCTCTCTGGTGGTGCAGTGGTTAGAATGCAGTATTGCAGGCCGACTCTACCCACTGCCAGCAGTTTGAGCCTGACCGGCTCAAGGTTGACTCAGCCTTCCATCCTTCCGAGGTGGGTGAAATGAGGACCCAGACTGTGGGGGCGATATGCTGACTCTGTAAACCGCTTAGAGAGGGCTGAAAGCCCTATGAAGCGGTATATAAGTCTAACTGCTATTGCTATTGCTATCTTGGGCAGAGGGTTGGACTAGAACAGTGTTTCTCAACCTTGGCGACTTTAAGTCCTGTGGACTTCAACTCCCAGAATTCCCCAGCCAGCTGTGCTGGCTGGGGGATTCTGGGAGTTGAAGTCCAATGGACTTAAAGTCGCCAAGGTTGAGAAACACTGGACTAGAAGACCTCCAAGATGCCTTCCAACTCTATGATTCTAGGAAAGCACCCACTTTCCAAATACTAGGGATGCAAAATTACCTGCACAAATGCCCAGCGAGCTTTCTGATTGGAGAGCAAAAAAACCGTCTTTCTTCCATCCCAAAGTAAATATTATGACAGGCAACATGGAACAACCTGCTACAAGCCCGCCGCTGCCTGTTCTTAGGTTGACCCAAGTGGACAATTCCTGCTTCCTCAAAGAGAAAACGTGGCCTCCTAAGGAAAGTTACCTTCTCCAACTTCCTGTGCTTTCGTTTTCCAGCCGAGCCCTCTTTATTTTCTGCATCAACTGCTAAGCGAGCCTTAGACGGGATAAGAAACTGTGTGGAGGAGGGGAAAAAAAAAAAGGAAAATCAGAGTGTAAGAGAGGCCACTAATTAAGCAGTTCATAGCTAAAAGGCGTTTTTGCTTCACCCATAAAACCTGAATCAAAATAACTCCCTTGCGTTAGGAGTGCCCGAGTCATATCTTTCCCCCCTCCCTTCCCAAGCCTTAAGCAAAATTCAACCACCCATTATTGCAATTTTAAAAGGAAAAAAAACACAAAACAATGGCAAGTCATTCCATAAACTGTATGCAATTCATTAAAATCAAATTGTAGGTTTGGGTCCTGTTCCATTCCAGCGTTCTTTGAAGGACAGCCCATGGCCCATAAAGGATTTCGTATTGCAGAATAGCACGCAGCACACCTTTTAAATATTTCAGCAACCCAGAACTAAGGAAAAATTTCCTGGCAGTTAGAACAATGAATAATAAGTAGAACGAAGAACTTCCTCCAGAAGTTGTGAGTATTCCAACCCTGGAAGTTTTTAAGAAGCGATTGGGAGATTGTCCAAAAATGGATTTCCTGCCTGAGCAGAGGGTTGGACTAGAAGACCTCCAAGGTCCCTTCCAACTCTGCCATTCTGTTGTTTTCCCCCCAAACATGACAGGGCAGCGTCAAGGACTGAACTGGAGCGCTTTCTGCATGTTAATTCTGGAATCTGATAGCAATCACCGGAATGAAAGCGAATGGTCTGTGGATTATTTTTTAAGAGGGAATTTAAAAAAAACAACCTCCATTCTGAAAACTGCATATCAGAAGATCTAGCATTTTCTCAATTTTCACGGAAGAGAACAAAAGTGCCCAACCGCATATTATTCAGCTCCTAAATAAATAAATAAAAACACACATGTGGATCACATCCCAAATTGTATGCTGAGGCTGCAAAACGGTGGATAAGGTTTATAACTTTTCTAATTGACATGACTCAGGAATCCCAGGGCGAGCACCTTAACGTTCACCTATCAAAATAAAGATGGCCTCATTGTTGATGCTCTGAGCTTGTGTGGTTATTTTCCAGACCAAAACAAGAGGGCATCAAGGACCCCAACACATCAAGCCAAGCCTTGCTTTAATAAATGAACGTCAATGTAATAGGCCTAGAGTTTTGGGTTGAGATATCTGCAAAACAACAACAACAACAACAACAAAGCTCAGAAAGCATCCAGGACCTCACAGTTCAACTCTGAGTAATATTCTCTCCTCTATTGGTCTAATCTTTTCCATCTCTGGTTTGGTAACATGTTTTAATTCAAATTTAGCCAGAAAGGCCTATCGTAATCAAGGGTCTTCCAACACTGCAGAGACGACTCCCACCTTAATTTTCAAAACTCGCCTTCTGGCCTGGATTCACACACCATGTCCAACCCAGGTTAATCCAATACACCAGACTCTGAAAACACCAAGGACCCTGCAGTCCTTCTCCTCTTCCTCTCTGTAAACCCTCCCCCCTCCCTTCCTTCCAGCATTGATGATGTTACCCAGTTGGGTCATTAAAATGCCTGCAAGAAAACCACCAAGCTCAGAGAGCACCAAGGACCTCACAGTCCTCCTCCTCCCTACAAACCCCACTCCCTCTCAAGACTGATGATGTTACCCAGATGGGTCATGAACCATCTGCAAAAAAACCACCAAGCTCTGAGACATAGAGCTACAAATAAATCTCTTCTACGGATTCATACAGCAGACTTCCCATGCAACAATAAAGAAAATAAATAAAAGACGCCTAAGACTACAGCCAGGTTTCTATTGTTGTTGTTAGTCGCGAAGTCGTATCTG
Source organism: Thamnophis sirtalis (assembly GCF_051295495.1). Taxonomy (NCBI): domain Eukaryota; kingdom Metazoa; phylum Chordata; class Lepidosauria; order Squamata; family Natricidae; genus Thamnophis; species Thamnophis sirtalis. The sequence goes on along the minus strand of NW_028261381.1, from coordinate 174,561,146 downwards.
ACCCATCACGACACCATGGCATTCCTCCAGGCCTTCCTGTCCTCTACCAGCCTCTGGAGTCCATTTAAGCTCATGCCAACTGCTTCAGTGACTCCATCCAGCCACCTCATTCTCTGCCGTCCCATTCTTCTTTTGCCCTCCATCTTTCCCAGCATGAGGCTCTTCTCCAGTGAATCCTTCTCACTATTCTATTTATATTACACACACACAGACACACACACACCCAAAAAATCCAAAATTCCCCCTCCGCCCATTTTATGTGCATCTAGTGCAGTGGTTCCCAACCTTTTTTTGGGGGGGGGGCATGCCCCACCTAAGCATCTATAAAATCCTGATGCCCCACACACACACACATAATACTTACTTTACTCAAAAAGTGAACTGTAACTCAGTTTTAGAAAGCCTAAAAGGCCATTAAGTTAAACCAAGTGGGTTTAAACAAGTTTCAAATTTCCCCCATTAAAAATCAAATTGTCCCCCTGTGGCCCCCACTTTGGGACCCTCTGGTCTAGTGGAACTCCAAGTGATAAAGCAGGAGGGCAAGCAAAAGCTTCAGGAAAGCAGGAAAACCCAGAGAAAATAGGGAAAATGATCCCATTCCAGGGTGCATTATTCCCCCCCTCCCTCCAAAGGTCCATGTCCCAACCAGAGCCAATAGAGCTGTGTTTCTCCACCTAGGCGGCGTTCAGATGGGGAGGGACTACAACTCCCAGGATTCCCCAGGCAGCAAAGCCCCCCACCCCTCCTCCCTCCAAAGGTCACCTCCCTCCCATCCATGTCCCACCCAGAGCCAATAGAGCTGTGTTTCTCCATCTGGGCTGCTTTCAGATGGGGGGGGGGAGGAGACTGCAACTCCCAGAATTCCCCAAGCAGCTTTGCTGCCTGGGGAATTCTGGGAGTTGCAGTCTCCCCCCCCCACATCTGAAAGCAGCCCAGGTGGAGAAACCCCGCAGAGCTGAGCCAAAGCATGAATGAATCCCTCGCTAACCCTTTTTTCTCACGCTGCAGGGGAGGGCGATCCCAGGCCAGGCCAGCTCCACAGCTCCCCATCACCCCCTGCTTGGATCCCCCAAAACGCCTCCAGGCGCTGCCCGGGCTCGCCTCCTCTCCGGCCCCGGCGCGCGCATCACGTGAGTCCAGGGTCCGAGGGGCGTGGTCACGCTCCCTGGAGGGCGGCCGCAAGATGGCGTGGCCTCGCTCGCCCTCCCCTCCGCGAAGGGCGTGGTCACAAGCCCCGCCCACACCGCCGCACGCGAGCTGCGGCCGTTGCAAAAAACCCCGCCCCCCGCGTCCTCCGCAAGGGGCGTGGCCAAGGCTGTGCGCTCCCTCAAGGGCGGGGCTTCCTCCCCACCAAACCCTCTTACCCGCGAGTCCGGCACTCCCGACGTGGCTTGCCGGCCTCTTATCCGCTGTGGGGAAAAGGGGGGAGGGAGGGGTCGGGAGGTCCCGCGGCGGCGTCACTCCCGCTCCATTGCCTTTCCTGTGGGCTCAGGAGGTCCCGGAAACGGGGGAAGGTGGTGGGGGGAAGGGAAACCGCCGGCCTCTTCGAGCCTCCCACCGTGACCTTTCGCCCGGAAACGGAAGTGGTGTCGGCCTCCTTCGGGATGCTGCGTCATATCGCGAGAAGGACGGGAAAGTGGGTGAGGGGGAGAAGTGAGAGGGAGGGAAATCTAAGTTCCCGCGAGACAGGTAGAGCCAGTGGGGCAGGATATCGCGAGACTTAGGGGGGAAAAGGCGCGGAGTCCCAGTTCGGAGCTTGAGGGGCGGGACCGTTTCATTGAAAATATCAAGGAGGGGGGGGGGATCTTGGAAGAAGCCATTCAGTAAAATTGGGAAAGGGAATAGCATGGCTGAGAGAAAAGGTTTGGAGGTGCGAGGAAATAAAAACAGGAATGAGAATTACAGAATTTTGTCGCTTTTTGACTTTTCACGCTCCGTATCTGGCCGTCCCGTAACTTACTCCTGAGAATTGCAAACGGAAAACCTATAAACGTTATTACAGTTTAGTGTAAAAAAAGGAAAATAAAATAACGGTATAAGTCTGCTTTGGACGGAACGATTCCCGAAAGAGGGGAATGGCGGCGTTGGACCACGTTGCCATGGCAGCGGCCGGCGTTGCCAAGGTAACCAGCGGTGTAGAGCCCGGCACCTGAGGCGGAAGAAACCATTTCCTTAAAAAAGAAGGGACGGAAATTGTGCCTCCCAGAAAAGGAAAATAAACCGACCCAGCCAGAAAGCCGTTTCTCTCTTATCCACTACATTTTTAAAAAAATCTTTCCGATGAATGATATTTAATGCGAAAAAACAATGTATTTACATGATTGGTATCGCCCGTATTAAAGGAAGGTTAGAATGGGACTAAAACGAAACCAAAATCCCGAAGCGGCGTTGGTGGTATAGTGGTTAGCATAGCTGCCTTCCAAGCAGTTGACCCGGGTTCGATTCCCGGCCAACGCAAAGTTGCTTTTACTATTTATTTACCTATTACAAAACAACTTTGCTTATATTTACTATAAAAAAAATATCCCCGGATTGAAGTCAAGCACGTGATTGAAATACTCTGTTGATTCCCTGATTTCCCCTCTCTGCAAGTCCTGGACTCCGTTGTATGCAATCCTGTTCTCCCCCAAGTCCTGCAAAAACCCACACAGGCACCCAACGCCCCGTCCCTTGGCAAGAAATCCCTCTTTATTGGGGCTATAATTTTAATTTTTGTTTCTCTGATTTACACCATGCAAGAGAGAGGCTGACTCGATTAAAGTGACCCATTCATTGAAAAAGGGAGGAAAAGGAAACTTGGAAACCTTTTTAACCCAGTGCAATTCTAAATTGGAACTTCAATGCAAAACAAGAAATACATTAGATAAACAAAAATGTTCCCGCCCGGGATTGAACCGGGGACCTTTCGCGTGTGAGGCGAACGTGATAACCGCTACACTACGGAAACCCTCCTATGAGAAGGCTTTTTATTTTTCCTTCATATTTAATAGTTTGGATATTACTGCAAAAAAAAAACAAAAAGGATTTTTATTCCTATTTCTGAAATGTTCCTGGGTTCTTTTTCTTTCCTTTTTTTCCACTGTGCATCTCTTAAAGCAAAAGTCCTGCTCATAAACTCAGGTTGACTTTAACCCTCCCCTCAATCGGATTCCTGCAGGGATATTTTCCAGGATTTGCTTTCCTGGCCTGTGGATCCCACTGAATGAAATAAAACAAGGGGTGGCCTCAATGTGTAGCCCTTTTCCAGGTACCACAGAATTCCTCAGCCAGAGTGTACTTCGACTCCCAGAATTCTCTGGCCGGGATGGATTTCATCTCCTAGAATTCCTCAGTCAAGGTGGCCTTTGACTCCCAGAATTCCCCCCACCCATGGTGGACTTCCAGAATAGGATAGGATAGAATAGAATAGAACAGAATTGATTGGGAATAGAATAGATTAAGGGATAGGGTAGGATAGGAGGATAGGATAAGGAATAGGATAGGATAGAATAGAACAGAATAGATTGGGAATAAAATAAGGGATAGGATAGGAGGATAGGATAAGGAATAGGATAGGATAGAATAGAACAGAACAAAATAGATTGGGAATAGAATAAGGGATAGGATAGGAGGATAGGATAAGGAATAGGATAGAATAGAACAGAACAAAATAGATTGGGAATAGAATAGAATAAGGGATAGGATAGGAGGATAGGATAAGGGATAGGATAGAACAGAACAGATTGGGAACAGAATAGAATAAGGGATAGGATAGGATAGGAGGATAGGATAAGGAATAGGATAGGATAGAATAGAACAAAACAGAACAGATTGGGAACAGAATAGAATAAGGGATAGGATAGGATAGGAGGATAGGATAAGGAATAGGATAGGATAGAATAGAACAGAACAAAATAGATTGGGAATAGAATAAGGGATAGGATAGGAGGATAGGATAAGGAATAGGATAGAATAGAATAGAACAGAATAGATTGGGAATAGAATAGAATAAGGGATAGGATAGGAGGATAGGATAAGGGATAGGATAGAATAGAACAGAACAGATTGGGAACAGAATAGAATAAGGGATAGGATAGGATAGGAGGATAGGATAAGGAATAGGATAGGATAGAATAGAACAGAACAAAATAGATTGGGAATAGAATAAGGGATAGGATAGGAGGATAGGATAAGGAATAGGATAGAATAGAACAGAACAAAATAGATTGGGAATAGAATAGAATAAGGGATAGGATAGGTGGATAGGATAAGGGATAGGATAGAACAGAACAGATTGGGAACAGAATAGAATAAGGGATAGGATAGGATAGGAGGATAGGATAAGGAATAGGATAGAATAGAACAGAACAGATTGGGAACAGAATAGAATAAGGGATAGGATAGGATAGGAGGATAGGATAAGGAATAGGATAGGATAGAATAGAACAAAACAGAACAGATTGGGAACAGAATAGAATAAGGGATAGCATAAGGAATAGGATAGGATAGGATTGAATTCTTTTATTGGACACACAAGGAATTTGTCTCCAGTGCATAAGCTCTCAGTGTACATAAAAGAAAAGATACATTCGTCAATAATCATAAGGTACAACACTTAGTGATAGTCATAGTTTACTAGGTCATAGGCTACTGTATCATTAGTCAAAGTGGCCTTTGACTCCCCAAATTCCCCGGCTAGGTTGGCCTTTGATTCCCAGAATTCCCCAGTCAAAGTGTCCTTCACTCCCAGACTTTCCCATCCAAGGTGGACTTTGATTCCCAGAATTCCCCAGCCAGAATGTATTCCATCTCCCAGAATTCCCCAGCCAGGATGAATTCCATCTCCCAGAATTCCCCAGCCAGGGTGCATTCGTTCCAGATATTCTCAGTCAAGGAGGCCTTCAACTCCCAGAATTCCCCAGCCAACATGGACTATGAAATGCAAGAAACTGTGGAATTCAATGCCGCCAGATATGACTATAATTCTATCATTTGGGTTTTCCTTGCTGATGTGTTTATACAATTACAATAGTATTTTTTTAGAGTTTGGTTGTACAGATAATCCTCAATTTGCAAGTATTTGTTTAGCAACTGTTCAAAGTTACCACGGCACAGAAAAAAGTGACTCACAAACGGTCCTCACACTTGTGACCGTTGCAGCATTCCCACAGCCCCGGGGTCAAAATTTGGGCACCAGCATGTATTTTCAATGGTTGCAGTGTCCTGAGGTGACGTGATCCCCATTTCTAATTTTCCCAGCCCGCTTCCAGGAAGCCAAGTCAGTGGAAGAAACCAGATTCGCTTAACGACCGTGTGATTTACAAAACAACATCAGTGATTCGCTTAACAACTGTGACAAGAAAGGTTGTAAAATTGGGCATGGCTTACTTAACAAGAGTTTGGCAATGAGAATTCTGCTCAGAAATTAAGGACTATTATTCATAACATTTGCCTTGGATTTTTCTTTCAAAAAAAGTCTTCAATTCAGTGTTTGGTTCGTGCTGGAAAATTTGCCAGCAGAGGTCAGAACCCACACAGATATCAAATTCCATCTTTCTACCCCCATAGAAATTAAACGGTGGCAGAAAGATAAAACGTCAGAAATACCATTTACGCCAGTACTTATTTATACACTCTCTAATCAAAACTTCTCTTTTTAAAAAATGAAACGGAACCAAACATTTTGAAGGATTGTTTTGAAATCCTCCACCTCAATGATAGGAAGTCATTGAAAATTAGGAGTACTAATAACACCGATATTGGCCCAGCCTTTCTAAAAACCACACATTAAAAACGATTTTAAAAACTGTATAACGTTTAAAGTATAGGCAAAGCAACAGAGGTTTAAGCAAATGTTAAATGGCTTAGGTCAATAGTGTAAATCAATCTTGCTAATTTAAAGATGTATGGACTCCAATTCCCAGAATTCCCCACGATCATGCTTTAAGAAAGGTGGACTCCAATTCCCAGAATTCCCCACGATCATGCTTTAAGAAAGGTGGACTCCAATTCCCAGAATTCCCCATCCAGGTTGAGAAACAATACCACTTATGCCCTTCTTTAATGACTTCTAACTAGCAAATTCAGTGGGGAAGCCAGTCAATTTGGTATAATGGTTAAGGCATCAAGCTAGAAAGCAGGAGACTGTGAATTCTAGTCCTGCCTTAGCGGGCGGGGTGACTTTGGGCCAATCACTAGGAGACTGTGAGTTCTAGTCCCGCCTTAGGTATGAAAACCGGCTGGGTGACTTTGGGCCAATCACCAGGAGACCAGGAGTTCTAGTCCTGACTTAACCAAGAAAGCGGGCGGGGTGACTTTGGGCCAATCACTAGGAGACTGTGAGTTGTAGTCCCACTTTAGGCATGAAAACCGGCTGGGTGACTTTGGGCCAATCATTAGGAGACTGTGAGTTCTAACTCCATTTTAGACATGAGTCAGCTGGGTGACTTTGGGCCAATCACCAGGAGACAGGGAGTTCTAGTCTTGTCTTAGATATGAAAGCCATTGAGGCAGTGGTGGGATTCAAATTTTTTACTGCCAGTTCTCTGGTTTAGTGGGCGTGGCGTGGCTTGGTGGGCGTGGCTTGGTGGGCGTGGCAGGGGAAGGATACTGTGAAATCCCCATTTCCTCCCAATCAGCTGGGACTCAGGAGGTACAGACTAGATGGGGCGGGGCCAGCCAGAGGTGTTATTTACCGCTTCTCTGAACTACTCAAATTTCTACTACCGGTTCTCGGGAACTGGTCAGAACCTGCTGAATACCACCTGTGCATTGAGGTGATGTGGGGCCAATCTCTCCCTGTCTTTTTGTTGTGGGGAAAATAGGAGCAGGAAGGCGTGTTGGATCTGTTCAGTGTCTTGAACTATTTGTAAAAATAATAAAGGCAAAATAAAATAGAATAGAACAAAATCCTTTATTGGCCAAGTGTGATTGGACACACATGGAATTTGTCTTTGGTGCAGATGCTCTCAGTGGACATAAAAGGACAAGATACATTCGTCAAGAATCCTAAGGCACAACACTTAATGATAGTCAGAGGGTACAAATAAGCAATCAGGAAACAAGATCAGTATAAATCCTAAGGATACAAGCAAGAAAGTTACAGTCCTGCAGTCATAAGTGGGAGGAGATGGGTGATAGGAACAATGAGAAGACTAATAGTCATAGTAATGTAGCTTTAGTGAATGGTTTGACAGTGGTGAGCGAATTATTTGTTTAGCAGAGGGATGGTGTTCGGGGGGGGGGGGGAACTGTCCTTGTGTCCAGTTGTCTTGGTATGCAGTGCTCTATAGCGTCGTTTTGAGGGTAGGAGTTGAAACAATTTAGGTCCAGGATGCGAGGGGTCTGTAAATATTTTCACAGCCCTCTGTGAATGCAAATTAAAATAACATAAAATAATGAAATAAAATAAAATAATAAAATAATAATGAAATAAATAACAAAATAACAAAATAACAAAATAACAAAATAACAAAATAACAAAATAACAAAATAACAAAATAACAAAATAACAAAATAACAAAATAACAAAGTAACAAAGTAACAAAGTAACAAAGTAACAATAAAGTAATAAAGTAATAAAGTAATAAAGTAATAAAGTAATAAAGTAATAAAGTAATAAAGTAATAAAGTAATAAAGTAATAAAGTAATAAAGTAATAAAGTAATAAAGTAATAATAATAAAGTAATAAAGTAATAAAATAATATAATAATATAATAAAGTAATAAAATAATAATAAAATAAAATAATAATAAAATAAAATAAATAAAATAATAAAATAACAAAATAAAATAACAAAATAAAATAAAATAAAGTAATAAAGTAAAATAATACAACAAAATAAAATTAAAAAATAAAATAAAATAATAAAATAAAATATGTCAAAAAGCAAAACCCTTCTTTTATTACAAGAACGTTGGCCTTGGCATCAAGTGAGCCAAACCCAAATCCCTTTCCAGCGATGCTGGCAGCTTGACGAATCTTTCGAACTCTCCTTTCATGTCCTTCATTCTCCCTAATGAATTCTGCCGGATAGTGAAAAGTTCCTCGTTTCCTTCCAAACGCTCAGGATGATTGGCGCTAGCTGGGTTGAGGCAGCCTCGGGGGTTCGGCTGATTGTGGACGGCCGTCCCCGGAGGCAGAGGCCTCCTCTCTGTCCGTGCCCTCCGCGGACTCCCTCCGATTAGGAGATGCTCCGGGGTTGTCGAAAAGCACAATCTGGAGATGCGAGACTGGGGATCAAAGCGTCCGTTTGTGCCGCGGTCCTTTCCACCGATGTGGCTGCGGTGGCACAGACTTTAATTGGCTTGATTGGATGGTCAGTTGTCTTGCCAGATAGGATTCTCAGTGCTAGGAGTTTGAAGATTCCCTGGGAAGGTTTACACGGGGTTCCAACCCAGGTTTCACAATGATTTTCTTCAATAGACACCCATAGATAATCAGGGTTGGGGTTTAAAATAGTCCTCGACTTATAACCGTCTGTTTAGTGAAGGTTCAGAGTTACAATGGCACTGGAAAAAAAGAAATTTACATCGGTTTTTCCACTTACGGCCGTTTTTCAACCTTACGACCGTTTTTCACCTTTACGACTGTTGCAGCATCCTTGGTGGCCACAGGATCAAAAGGCAGACACTTGGCAACTGAATTGTATTTATGGCGGTTGCAGTATCCCGGGGGGTTACGTGATCTGCTTTTGCGACCTTCGGACAAGCAAGCGAAGTCAACAGCACGAAACCCAGATGGGAGACTTTGACCAGTAACCAGGAAACAGTGAGTTCTAGTGTCATCTTAGCGATGAGAGGCAGCTGAGAGACTTTGGGCCAATCACCAGGAGATGGGGAGTTCTAGTGCTACCTTAGGCATGAAAGCCAGATGGGAGACTTTGTCCAGTCACCAGGAGACGGTGAGTTCTAGTGTCACCTTAGGGATGAAAGGCAGATGGGAGACTTTGAACCAATCACCAGGAGATGGGGAGTTCTAATTCTGCCTTAGCCATGAAAACCAGCTGGGTGACCTTGGCTAGTCACCAGGAGACGGTGAGTTCTAGTCCCACCTTAGCGATGAAAGGCAACTGAGAGACTTTGGGTCAATCACTAGGAGATGGGGAGTTCTAGTCCTGCCTGAGGCATGAAAGCCAGATGGGAGACTTTGGCTAGTCACCAGGAGATGGTGAGTTCTAGTCCCACCTTAGCGATGAAAACCAGCTGGGTGACTTTAGCTAGTCACCAGGAGACGGTGAGTTCTAGTCCCACCTTAGCGATGAAAGGCAGCTGAGAGACTTTGGGTCAATCGCTAGGAGATGGGGAGTTCTAGTCTCACCTTAGCAATGAAAGGCAGCTGAGAGACTTTGGATCAATCACTAGGAGATGGGGAGTTCTAGTCCTGCCTGAGGCATGAAAGCCAGATGGGAGACTTTGGCTAGTCACCAGGAGATGGTGAGTTCTAGTCCCACCTTAGCGATGAAAACCAGCTGGGTGACTTTAGCTAGTCACCAGGAGATGGTGAGTTCTAGTCCCACCTTAGCGATGAAAGGCAGCTGAGAGACTTTGGGTCAATCGCTAGGAGATGGGGAGTTC